>NW_028120026.1:150000-205000 GCF_965119305.1 Pelophylax lessonae | reverse complement strand
AAGTTTAAAGCCGGATTTGGATACAAAAAGATTTCCCAAGCTTTAAACATCCCAAGGAGCACTGTGCAAGCCATAATATTGAAATGGAAGGAGTATCAGACCACTGCAAATCTATGAAGACGTGGCCGTCCCTCTAAACTTTCAGCTCATACAAGGAGAAGACTGATCAGAGATGCAGCCAAGAGGCCCATGATCACTCTGGATGAACTGCAGAGATCTACAGCTGAGGTGGGAGACTCTGTCCATAGGACAACAATCAGTCGTATACTGCACAAATCTGGCCTTTATGGAAGAGTGGCAAGAAGAAAGCCATTTCTTAGAGATATCCATAAAAAGTGTTGTTTAAAGTTTGCCACAAGCCACCTGGGAGACGCACCAAACATGTGGAAGAAGGTGCTCTGGTCAGATGAAACCAAAATAAACTTTTTGGCAACAATGCAAAATGTTATGTTTGGCGTAAAAGCAACACAGCTCATCACCCTGAACACACCATCCCCACTGTCAAACATGGTGGTGGCAGCATCATGGTTTGGGCCTGCTTTTCTTCAGCAGGGACAGGGAAGATGGTTAAAATTGATGGGAAGATGGATGGAGCCAAATACAGGACCATTCTGAAAGAAAACCTGATGGAGTCTGCAAAAGACCTCAGAATGGGACAGAGATTTGTCTTCCAACCAGACAATGATCAAAAACATAAAGCAAAATCTACAATGGAATGGTTCACAAATAAACATATCCAGGTGTTAGAATGGCCAAGTCAAAGTCCAGACCTGAATCCAATCGAGAATCTGTGGAAAGAACTGAAAACTGCTGTTCACAAACGCTCTCCATCCAACCTTACTGAGCTCGAGCTGTTTTGCAAGGAGGAATGGGCAAAAATTTTAATCTCTAATCTCTCGATGTGCAAAACTGATAGAGACATACCCCAAGCGACTTACAGCTGTAATCGCAGCAAAAGGTGGCGCTACAAAGTATTAACTTAAGGGGGCTGAATAATTTTGCACGCCCAATTATTCAGTTTTTTATTTATTAAAAAAGTTTGAAATATCCAATAAATTTCGTTCCACTTCATGATTGTGTCCCACTTGTTGTTGATTCTTCAAAAAAATTACAGTTTTATATCTTTATGTTTGAAGCCTGAAATGTGGCAAAAGGTCGAAAAGTTCAAGGGGGCCGAATACTTTCGCAATGCACTGTATATCTATATCTATTTTCCTTCCAATCTCCATAGTTTCCTTACTGCACTCCCTTATCTTCATATAAATCACAACCCCCCCCCCCCCCCATATCTATACATCCCTCATCTCCATATGCATTATCTCCCTTACTACTTTACCCTCAATGGGGGGGGGGGGGGGGGTACACTGGGGACTGACCAGGACCCACGAAGCAATGCCTATTACATTACTGTTTGCGCCCCCCCAAAAATTTTGAGCACCAGCTGCCACTGGTTTCTGGTAACAATGGCAGACCCACCTCGGGCCCAAGGCCTGGAAATATTGCTACATATATTTTATACAATTTTCATTTAATAAAGTTATCACAGTTTTTTTTTTCTTTTTTTTTTCTTCTTTTCTTTTGTCCCTATACCCCACAAAGCAGCCCCTTGACCCTCCCCAACCCCCACAATTCAGCCCCTAAAAAATTCTGTATATACTATAGACAAGGTGCAGTTAGTTGCATGTAAATCTTACTTCCTGATAAATGTAATTTTAGTTTTAATTATCATGATATAAAATAATGGATGTGGGGGGATTTTGGCGGGCATGATTTTTTTTTTTGGGGGGGGCAGCATTTCATTCTTGGACCCAGGCAGCACAATGTCTTGGGCCAGCCCTGAGGCTGAGTGCTGCTCAGCCATTCAAAAGCAGCTTTGTATTCTATGAATGATTGGCTGAGTCGAAGATTGTGACATCATCCGCCTGCCTCAGCCAATCAGAGAAAGTTTTGTATTCATTCAGAAAACACAAAGCTCCCTGTGAATAGCAGTAGTAGTGCTCAACCCAACTTGATTTTGTTCCAGGAGTGGGAAATCCCCATCCCACTGACACAACACAGAGCTGTATACTGTATGGAACTGAGGCTAGATCCAGTGTACAGAGTTCACAGCCGCTACAACTGTTACTGAAGGTAATAGTTCATTTGGACCAGCTTAATCCAAACAAAACTATTTAAACTTCAATAAAAGCTGGAGTTCAGGGTTAAGACAAAGGGGGAGATTTTCTAAAACTGATGTACACAGAATCTGGTCATACCTGCCAACTGTCCCATTTTTGCAGGGACAGTCCCAGCAAATAGGACCCTGTCCCAGGTAATTTAATTTGTCCCGGCTGTCCGTAAGTGCCGGTTACGGGCAGCCGGTGCCTGTAAAAAAAATGGTTGCGGGCCAACATTGTAACTGCGCATGTGCCGTTTCCTGCCAGGCTTGGGAAAGCTCGTACAAGCTCGGCCGGGCGGGTGCATGCGCAGTTACGTAATGGCGCCGCCTAGCTTCATTTTTAAATCAAAGACACGTGTTCTCAGGCCTCCACAGTCAGCTGCAGAGCAGAGAAGGACAGTCACTTGGAAGTGCTGCTGGACACTACTTGCCCCTTGCAGGGGATGAACATATTCTGTGAAAGGTGAGAAAGCCTTTAATTTTGAATGGGTTTGGGGGCCAATCTCTGACAAGTGGAAGCATTCAAAGGAGAAAATGTAAGAGATAAGCAGAGGCACTTCCTGGAATTAAATAACAGGGCTACAAGGACCATTGGAAACTTATTCTGCACCTACTACCCTTCATCAAAAATAAACCTAAGATTTATGAGTGCAAGGCTTCGCTTACAAAAATAATGGTATGCATTAAAACTTGGAAAAGCATATATTTAAAGAACCATTTTAAATTACAATTTCAGCCTTTGGGAGGGCAAATGTAACCAAAGTGTTTTCAATGAGTAAGTGTCACTTATGATATAATTCATTATATGTGCACCTCCCTTTTCAATTTCCTGCAATTCTCTCTTTATTGAGTAGACCCTGTAATCTGATGACAAGTAGGTGTAGACTAATTATGTGGGGTGGGCGGAGCTTCAGGAAAGTGGGTGTGGTAAGTAATTGATAGCTGTGCTGCAAAGTGTCCCTGGAAATTGTTTTCAAATGTTGGCAACTATTTCTGCTGCAGCTCTGCATAGTAACCAATCAGCTTTTAAACTTCAGCTCATTCAAATAAGCTTTGAGAACAACTAGAAGCTGATTGGTTATTATGCACAGCTTTACCAGATTCTGTGTACACACATTTTAGTAAATCTCCCCTAGTGCATGATAAAACGGATACATCAGACACAAAATCAACTTCTTTTTATTCGGTTCCCTTTGACTTGCCTCTGTGCGCTCTCTGTCCTGGAAAGAACCACAGGCGCCACTCTAAGTGCAGTAACTGGAACTTTATTAAAATAATGCCACTATATGCGGGGTACTCACAAAGGTGATATGTAATCAAACACTTCAAAGAACGCTCCGGTTGCGGTTCCGGATGGCCAGAGCGGTAGCGGTAGGTAGACTGCAGCGGTATCGCTGTGCTTCCTCGTCCCGGGGACACTCAGGTGCCGGTCCGTCGTCACTTCCGGGAGCACGGGCGTGATTATGTCATGGCGCCAGCGACACGTTCTCGGAGCATGCGCTCCTTCTTCGCCACTAGACTACCTACCGCTACTGTTCTGGCCATCCGGAAACGCAACCGGAGCGTTCTTTGAAGTGTTTGATTACATATCACCTTTGTGAGTACCCTGCATATAGTGGCATTATTTTAATAAAGTTCCAGTTACTGCACTTAGAGTGGCGCCTGTGTTTCTTTCCAGTTGGCTACAAGCAAATCTTCTACCTTGTCACTAGAGCTGCCTAAGGAGTGCACATTGGAATTTTGTTTATGGACTGTACCACATATGGACTGTCTTATGGACTATGTCACATATGGACTTTTTTATATCAAATTGATTGTCCTTCTTTTAGTTCATCAGAGTGTGTCCAGTTTCATTGGTATAGTCTTTGGTGATACTGTCTCTCCCCGTGGTGCGCCAGTTGCTTATTGTTATTTTTGCGCTCTCTGGCCTGCCTGACGAAATACTGAATGTAGGGATCTTTCCTATAGCCAACACTCACTGCAAACCTGCATAGATAAAAAACAAATGTAAAGGGTGAGTTCATCTTCATGGCTTTAAGATAAATCTGTCCAGCAATGAAACCTACAATAGATCCCAATCAGCATGTGTAAAGTCATTTTTCTTAAAAACTGGCTTACCCCCTTATTCAGATATAATGTTAATCATAGTTGTATTTTATGATTTGTCCACCTTATCTGACACTGCAGTTCAGTGCCCAGAGATCAAACTACATGTCCCACAATGTAATGACGCTATGCCCAGGGAGTAGAGGGGATGTGCTGCTCATTTCTCTGCAGCCAAGATATGAGTGAATGTATTCCATTGAAAGATAAATGAGGAGCATCTAAGGAGCCACTGCACATAAGCAAACCTCCCAACTTTCTCAGATGGAAATGAGGGACATCTATTAGCAAAAGTATGTAGGCATAGGACACACCCCCTGCCACACCCCCTTAAAGGAGAATTATACAACTGCTTTTTTTTACCAATATTATTCCTTTATATTGGCTTTTAAAACTTGTAAATTAAGCAATTTATAAATTGGATGAAAGATTTAGCACTGGGAAACAGTTTTTTAAAGATAAATAGTACATTTTATATACAACTATATAGGTGAGACCACGAGGGACAGAGGGCCTTTGTTCCAAATCAGGGACAGTCCCTCTAAATCAGGGACAGTTGGGAGTTATGCATAAGGATGAGCGAACCAGCAGCTCCACACTTGTTCTTATGTTCATGGAAGTGGCTAAAAGAGTATAGGGTGCGCTCACATAGGGGGAGGAGAGGGTGCGCTCACATAGGGGGAGGAGAGGGTGCGCTCACATAGGGGGAGGAGAGGGTGCGCTCACATAGGGGGAGGAGAGCGTGTGCTCACATAGAGGGAGGAGAGGGTGCGCTCACATAGGGGGAGGAGAGGGTGCGCTCACATAGAGGGAGGAGAGGGTGCGCTCACATAGAGGGAGGAGAGGGTGCGCTAACATAGAGGGAGGAGAGGGTGCGCTCACATAGGGGGAGGAGAGGGTGCACTCACATAGGGGGAGGAGAGGGTGCGCTCACATAGGGGGAGGAGAGGGTGCGCTCACATAGGGGAAGGAGAGGGTGCGCTCACATGGGGGGAGGAGAGGGTGCGCTCACATGGGGGGAGGAGAGGGTGCGCTCACATAGAGGGAGGAGAGGGTGTGATCACATAGGGGGAGGAGAGGGTGAGCTCACATAGAGGGAGGAGAGGGTAAGCGCACATAGGGGAAGGAGAGGGTGCGCTCACATAGCGGGAAGAGAGGGTGCACCCACATGGGGGGGGGGGGGTGCGCTCACATAGGGGGAGGAGAAATTATGTGACTTGATAACATAATTTCTCTGAGATGCTAAACGTACCATCCCCCTACAATCACAATAAACGCAATATTTCCAAAACCTGGTTGGCCTACAACACTGTTTCCCAACTTCATTCTTCAAGTACCCTTAACAGGCCATGCTTTGGGTTTTTCCCTTAGATAAAATACAATATATTGTCAAAAGTATTGGGACGCCTGACTTTACACCCACATGAAATTTAATGGCATCCCAGTCTTAGTCCGTAGGGTTACATTTTGAGTTGGCCCACACTTTGCAGCTATAACAGCTTCAACTCTTCTGGGAAGGCTGTCCACAAGGTTTAGGAGTGTGTCCATGGAAATGTTTTACCTTTCTTCCAGAATTGCATTGCACGCCTGAGGTCAGGCACTGATGTTGGACGAGAAAGCTTGGCTCACAGTCTCCTCTCTTATTCATCCCAAAGGTGTTCTATTGGGTTGAGGTCAGGACTCACCCCAAACTCGCTCATTCATGTCTTTATTGACCTTGCTTTGTGCACTGGTCCAAATCCTTTGGTGGAGGGGGAATTATGGTGTGGGGTTGTATTTCAGGGTTTGGGCTTAGCCCCTTAGTGTCAGTAAAGGGATCTCTTAAGGTGTCAGCATACCAAGACATTTTGGACAATTTCATGCTCCCAACTTTGTGGGAACAGTTTGGGATGGCAAACTGTTTTGGTTGGAGGAATTTGACTGGCCTGCACCTCAACCCGACACAACACTGCGAGCCAGGCCTTCTCGTACAACATCAGTACCTGACCTCACAAATGCGCTTCTGGAAGAATGATCAAACATTTCTAAAGATACACTCTTAAACCTTGTGGACAGCCTTCCCAGAAGAGTTGAAGCTGTTATAGCTGCAAAGGGTGGGCCAATTCAATATTAAACCCTACAGACTAAGACTGGGATGCCATTAAAGTTCATGTGCGTGTAAAGGCAGGTGTCCCAATACTTTTGACAATATAGTGTAGCAGGTTTAGCAGGCATTGGGCCTGATGTGGGTCTGCCATTGTTATTGGTGATACCTTCAGCCCATTTAAGCTGAATACCCAAGTGTGAGATTGGAGACAATGACCATTCTGGCATCTTTGGTTTTTTTTGTTTATTTTATATTGGGGATGGGAGAAGGGAATGAGTGGGATACTCCTCTGGCTCAACTAGGTAAAACTGGGACACTTTGTAGAAAAATGCCTGTTAGCACTGTCTTGACGCCAGCTGGATGCCGACCAACGCTTACTAACCCTTGAAAATTGCTTTTTTACTAAACTGTGCTAGAACTTGACTTATAATCCTCTGGTTAACTTAAAAGATCCTGGACTTTAGTGAAACTTGACTCTTGACACTCTATTAAGTTCAAAAGTCCTGTGAACAGCTCCCTCCAGCCCTTCACTGACTGAGGTAGCTCCTTGTAACTGCTTGTACTGCTGCAATTCTCAACACTGCCCACTGCACACAATAACTCTTCAGGGCCCAACCGCTGGCACCCCCTTCACACTTTCAGGGTCCTCTACCAGGCACCCCCTTTGCACTTCAGGGTCCTCTCACTAATCACACCCTCTGACACTTCAGGGTCCTTTCACTAGGCACCCCCTTTACCGCTAACTAGCTCCGGGATCCCTTGGACCTTCACCGGAGCGGTCCCCTCTCTGCTAGGCAGACCCCCAGGGGCAGTTACAGTACTCACAAACTGGGAATGCTTTCCTGAATCTGGGCCCCCTCAACTCCGCTGGTCCTCGGCACATCGGATCCTCTCTGCAGCTCAGCTCTGCTCTCTGGACTCTCAGGCAGCCACCCGAGACACCCGATCCTTCTGACAGGAGGAGAGACAGCCGTACTCTGCCTCCAGGGATTGTGCTTCCCGCCAAAGATGCTGTGTCATGCGCTCCCTTCAAACTTATACCCACTCCCAGAATCTTGTGCGGCAGAATCTGCCTTTCTGGGGTAGATACAGGCCTGAATGTGCCACTGATTGGGTTTCCTCCACTGCCCAATGAGAACCCTTCTCATGGAGCCAGTGGGGAGACTTCCCAGTCTCAATAGCAACACCTGGGAGACATGACAGCCCAGCTGAAAATCATGGCCCTGCTGTTAGGCAGCCAAGGCCCACTATACTTTACCTAGCTTCTACCTTGTAGGGTGCGACATTGTGTAATTCTCATAAATACCGAGCCATTGACAATGATTTAAAGCCCAATTCCAGGCACAAAAGAAAAAAAAAAAGATTCCCATGCGGTGTGGCTGTGCCCACACTGTACAGGTCAACACCTTGTCTAGGGGTGAATTGTCTAGGGGTGAGGAGAAATTTTATACTCACCAGATCCTTCATTCCACCGCAAAACGGCACTCCCCCACGGTCCAGCAGTGGACTGTTCCGGGTCCGTGGAGCCCGCTCTGGGCGTAATGACGTCAGAAACAGTCCACAACTCAAAAGCACTTGAGTGTGGGGGTGCTGGACCGGTCTTGTGCTGGGAGGATCGGAGGATCAGGTTGGTATATCTCCGCTCTCCTCTCCCCTAGACAAAAATGAGCAGTTAACCTGTGTGGTGAAAGCACGGCTCCACTGCATGGGGAAAACATTTTTTTTGCCTGGAGTTGGGCTTTAAAGCACCTGTACCAAGTGAAGGAAATCCTGGAAACATGGCCTGCTGGGGGTGTTTGAGGACAGGGGATGGGAAGCCCTGCTCTCCAGGTATGTAGTGTGAGGGAAGCTGAATCTCTCTGCACTGCACAATCATTTCTAACCCTCTAGGGCTCCTAGACTGCTGTGTAATCTTTATTATAAAGGTGAACCACCCCTGTATAATGCAGGTAGGGGCTCATAGGACGCATGGATGTGAAGTGCATTTAGCAAACATCTTTTCTATACCATGCAGGCGGGATCATCATGGGGGGGCTGGCAGGGTGCTGTACATAAAATATCACATCCCCCCCCCCGCCTCAGTACTCCTCTTAGGAACCCTCAGCCCTGATGAAAGCAGTGGGCTGGTTCTTGGGAGGAGTTCTGCAAATATAAAGACTCTTAATTGGAGGATGTCAGTCTGGAGGGGTGGGCGTTCCTAGGTGGGATATATTTGCATACAAACCCCCCCTAGGTAACACCCACATGTGATGCTCTGCCTCCACAACTGAAATCAAATGAATAAAAGGGGGCGGGGCAAAGACAGTCAGGCTGAGGAGGAAAGAGCTAGATATTACTGGATGTCCGCCAGCCAGGAAATAAAGCAGGCTCTATATAACTTCCAATACACATTGTAACAAGCTCACAGACCCATTTCAGTCCAGGAGAGGAGCCGTACAACTGTGCAGCACTGAAGGGAAGGCTGGAGGTTTAGCTTTATAGTGGTTGTAAATGTTTGATTAAAAAAAAAAAACACAAACATGTCATACTTGCCTGCTCTGTGTAATAGTTTTGCACAGAGCAGCCCCAATCCTCCTCTTCTGGGGTCCCCCACCGGAGCTCCAGGCCCCCCTCTTTGTTGGGTGTCCCCATGGAAAGCTGCTTTCCCTGGGTGCACTTATATGTGCTCGCTCCCGAGTCCCTCTGCGTCCATTGACACAGATGGCAGGACTCGGCCCCGCCCTGTCACCAGTTTTGATTGACGGCAGTGGGAGCCAATGGCTCCTGCTGCTATTAATCTGTCCAATGAGGAGAGAGACAGCGGCGGGAGTCACTGCGCTCGTGCACATTGCTGGATCGGATCGGGTTCAGGTAATTAAAAGGGGGGTTCTGGGGGGGGGGGAGGTGCAGCACAGAAGGGTTTAAGGTTTTACTAGCACTTTAAATGACCCCTTAGCTGCTTGGCCCTAAAAAAGGGCAACTGAAGACCTCATACATAGGGCGGCGGGTGCAGGAATTAATCCGGCGCCATAGTTGTTTTGTCCTCCATTGCCCCACACTGCGGTCCCTTCCTGCCATTGTAATGAATAGGCCAGTGTAAGGTAATGTGGTGCCCACTGAATGGCAGTATATCTATGGATGTGTCAGGTGGTGGCCTGCCAACCAATCAGGTTTAATCAATTTAAATGCATTTGCCAAGTGCCCCCTTTGTGGGGCCTGTGTGTGTATAAAGCCTTGCTTGTCAGTAAAGTTGTGGTAATTTGAAAACATTTCTATATATAAATAGGAGGTGTTCCTGTATGTGAGCTGCTCCTGCCGTCCCTCCTCACCTCTTACATATAGAGGCGTCATCACAGGCGCCCCTCACAGCCTCATCCGTGGTGTCACAATCCCCGGACATGTCTACTCAGCCACCGCCTCTCACCACAACACTCCGCACCTTGGTGACCTTCTACAGCCTCACACGCCATTGGCAGGCTGGTTTCCATAGCGAGCGCTCCCATTGGTCTCGTCTTCCACCATATCCCCGTTCACCTCATGTCATGCAATGATATTGGATACGCAGTCTAGAGGGCAGTGATGGCGGCAGCCATATTTAGTAAGGGAAAGCAAAAATGCAGTCGCATTCTGTGGAGCTGTTATTTACATAATAATAAACGTTAACCACTTAAGCCCCGGAAGATTTTACCCCCATTCCGACCAGGGGGTATTTTGCGATTCGGCACTGCGTGACTTTAACGGACAATTGCGCGGTCGTGCGACGCTGTACCTAAACGAATTTGGCGTCCTTTTTTTCCCACAAACAGAGCTTTCTTTTGCTGGTATTTGATCACCTGTGTGATTTTTTTATCACGCGCTATAAACAAAAAAAGAGCGTCAATTTTGCAAAAATAGCAATATTTTTCACATTTTTTTATATGAAATTCCCCAAAAAAAAAATGTAAAAATCAAAATTTTTTTACTTTTTCGGCCGATTTGTTTTATGCTACCTATGTTTGGTAAAAAAAATCGCAAAAAGCGTATTTTGATTGGTTTGCGCAAAAGTTATCGCGTTTACTAACAAAGGGAAAGATTTCTGTCATTTTTGTTGTTTTTTTTTTAACGTGTAATGGCGGCGATCTGCGATTTTTTTTGCGGTACTGCGACATTGGGGCGGACAGATCGGACCCTTGACTGACATTTTTGACACTTTTGGGGTTACCAGTGACATTTCTACAGTAATCAGTGCTATATATATGCACTGTTACTGTAAAAATACACTGGTAGTGAAGGGGTTAACTTTATTTGGGAGGGAGGGGCTGTGTGTATCCCTAGGGGCGTGCTTTCTACTGTGATTGGCTGGGGCTTGAGCTGTATGGACACTGATCAACGGATCTACATACTAGATCCGAGTGATCAGTATCCTAACAGCAAGGAGAATGACAGGTGGCTTGTTTACACAAGCTGCCTGACATTCTCCCTCTCCCCCGCCGATCGCCGAGTGGCCGGCGGACATCGGGTCCGCTGGTCACACGCGCGGGGGGGTCCGTGACCACGCGGGAGCGGGAGCGCGCCTCCGGGGGCGCGCGCTCGCTCCCTAGACCCTCACAGGCTAGTGACGTAGCCCTACGTCACTTTGCCTGTGAGGGGCTGACTGCCGACGTAGATCGGCGTTAGGCAGTCGGCAAGTGGTTAAAAAAAAAGACACCAATTGATATTAATAAATAGAAGAAAACTCGCACAATGTCAGGTGGTGTACTGCTCACTGCACTAACATGACACCACTTACTGTCCTGCTAGTTTATACTGCCCTGCACCGTTTCCATATATTGTCCTTATAAAATAAAAACTGTCACTTCATCTCCGGAAGGTTCTCCCCCTTCCTGACCACGCCATTTTATGTGATACGCCACTGCGTTGTTTTAACCACTTAAGGACCAGGCCTATTTCTGACACTTGTTTACAAGTTAATATCAGTATTCTTTGCTAGAAAATGACCTAGAACCCCCAAACATTATATATATTTTTTTGGCAAAGACTCTGGAGAATAAAATGGCGGTCATTGCAATATTTCTTGTCATGCGGTATTTGCGCAGCAGTCTTTCAAACACATATATTTTGGAAAAAATATATTTCACTGCATTTAAAAAAAATAAACAGTAAAGTTATCCCAATTTTTTTCTTTAATGTGAAAGATAATGTTACGCCGAGTAAATAGATACCCAACATATCATGCTTCAAAATTGCGCACGCTCGTGGAATGGCGACAAACATTGGTACCTAAAAATCTCCATAGGCGATGCTTTAAAAATTCTTACAGGTTTAGAGGTACAGAGGAGTTCTAGGGCTAGAATTATTTCTCTCGCTCGAATGATTGCGGCGATACCTCACATGTGGTTAGAACACCATTTACATATGTGGGCGTGACTTGTGTATGCATTCGCTTCTGTGCGCGAGGGACGAGGCACTTTAAATTTTGTTTTTCTCTTATTTTACCTGTTTAATGTACAGAAAGCAGAAACACAAATCTCTGTCTTCCTTACTAGCAGAATGGCAATCTGCCTTGTTTACATAGGAAGACTGACATTCTACCACTCTTGGAACGATCGCCGGGTTTCTGGTGGTCATCGGTTCCACCGGACCCACTGATTGGCTCCCGCTGTTTTCAATCACAGCAGGAGAAGGGCTCCAGCAGCACGCATGCGTCCCAGAACTGAAGAAAAAAAATCACGTACAGGTATGTGATTTCGCACATAAGGGCCGTCCTGCTGCAGTATATGTAGGTGGGGCGGTCCTTAAGCGGTTAATTAAAATAAATAAAAAATTTTCTGCTATCATAATAGATCTGTATACTGAGAGTACAGGCAGAATTCACAAAGCTAACAAACCAGGACAGGGTCCCTTTACCCCCTTAAGGAAAAGGCCTATTTCTGACAATTGTTTACAAGTTTTAAAATCAGTATTTTTTGCTAGAAAATTACTTAGAACCCCCCAAACATTATATATATATATATATATATATATATATATATATATATATATATGTGTATATATATTTTTTTTAGTAGAGACCCTAAAGAATAAAATGGAGATCGTTGCAATACTTTATCACACTGTATTTGCCCAACGGTCTTAAAAGCGCAATTTTTTTGAAAAAAAAAATAAATTTTTTTTAATTAAAAAATTAGAAAACAGTAAAGTTAGCCCAATTTTTTTCTATAAAGTGAAAGATAATATTACGCCGAGTAAATTGATACCTAACATGTCATGCTTTAAAATTGCGCATGTTTGTGGAATGGTGACAAACTTTGGAATCTAAAGATCTCCAATGGAGACGTTTTAAAATTTTTTACAGGTTACCAGTTTAGAGTTAGGGAGGAGGTCCAGTACCAGAATTATTGCTCTCACTCTAATGATCGCGGCGATACCTCACATGTGTGGTTTGAACACCGTTTATATATGCGGGGGGGGGGGCAACTTGTGTATGCGTTCTCTTCTGCACGCAAGCTTGGAGGGGCAGGGCGCTTTATAATTTTTTTTTTTTTAATTTTTATTTTTACACTGTCCCTTTAAAAAAGAAGTTCTGATCACTTTTATTCCTACTCCAAGGAATGTAAGCATCCCTTGTAATAGAAATAAGCAGGACAGGTCCTCTTTAATGTGAGATCTGGGGTCATAAAGACCTCAGATCTAACATTTACACTTAAAAAAAGTAAACCGGGAAGCGGCGGGAGGGGGGTGGGCACCTCTCCTGCGTCCCATAAAAGTGATCCTGTGGTGAATCCGCAGCTGGGACCACCTTTATGTTAATGCAGACTGCCTGCTGTGTAAAAAAACACCAGGGCTATGGCAGTTATCTGCTGCCTAAACGCCGGTATTTAACAGCAAAGTAGTGACGTAAATACACGGCAGGCGATCCGGAAGTGGTTAAGAAAAAAATGTCAGTTATTTTTTTCTGAGTATAAGAAGAATTTAAAAAAAAAAAAAAAATTCTCTAAGTGTATTGCATCTGTATACTGAGTTTACAGCCAGAATTAAAAAAGCAAACAGAGAAAAAACATCAGTTTTTTCCTTGCTGAGTACCAGGAGATAAAAAAAAAACAAAAAAAAAACCGAACTTCTACTAGCGTATTGGATCTGTATACTGAGTGTACAGGCAGAACTCACAAAGCTCACAAACAAGGACAGGGTCCCTTTAAGAAAAAAAATGTCAGTTATTTTTTGCTGAGTCATGGCTGGGCGGAGCCATGGCTGGGAGGAGCCATGGCTGGGAGCAGCCTATATAAGGAGGCGGCGGGAAAGATCCTGGCAGAAACAGAGCGCTCACTGTACCTGTACAGACCTGTTTCTACTCTGGCGGTTGTGTTATTGCGATTCCATTCTAGCAATTTCCTTCACATTGATTTCTTTGCGATTTCATTGTGACACCCTCAGAGCGTTCATTATTCTACATAATGAAGTTATTTCAGCGCAAACGACCTGTTTATCATATGAACACCAATGATATACAGACACATATGGAAGGGGAGATCATTGAACAGCTGGCAGATCCCCCAACCAAGATGCCCACAAAACTGAAGAGTTTTCGGGCTTTCCTACGCGGCTGCATTAGAGCGGCTGCTGGATGTTTTTACGGATTTGGACCAAATCAGACAGAAGACTCTATGGGTAAGTATTGTGGATATTTATAGATACATGGCGGCTAAAACCCTTTCATGTTATCCTTTGTTCTCATGTATGACGGGTCACATTCAGGCAGAATTCACAAAGCTAACAAACCAAGACAGGGTCCCTTTGAGAAAAAATGTCAGTTATTTTTTGCTGAGTACAAGGAGATTAAAAAAAAAAATGCTGTTATTGTATAAGATCTGTATACGGAGTGTACAGGCAGAATTTACAAAGCTAACAAACCAGGACAGGTTCCTTTATAACAAAATGTCAGTTATTTTTTGCTGAGTACAAGGAGATTTAAAAAAAAAATGCTGTTATTGTATAAGATCTGTATACGGATTGTACAGGCAGAATTTACAAAGCTAACAAACCAGGACAGGTTCACTTATAACAAAATGTCAGTTATTTTTTGCTGAGTACAAGAAAATTAAAAAAAAAAAATCCATTCTCTAAGTGTATTGCATCTGTATACTGAGTGTACAGCCAGAATTAAAAAAAGCCAACAAAGCCTTTTTTTTCTTGCTGAGTACCAGGAGATTAAAAAAAAAAACAAAAAAAAAACGAACTTCTGCTAGCGTATTGGATCTGTATACTGAGTGTACCGGCAGAACTCACAAAGCTCACAAACAAGGACAGGGTCCCTTTAAGAAAAAAAAAAGTCAGTTATTTTTAGCTGAGTCATGGCTGGGCGGAGCCATGGCTGGGAGGAGCCATGGCTGGGAGCAGCCTATATAAGGAGGCGGCGGGAAAGATCCTGGCAGAAACAGAGCGCTCACTGTACCTGTACAGACCTGTTTCTACTCTGGCGGTTGTGTTATTGCGATTCCATTCTAGCAATTTCCTTCACATTGATTTCTTTGCGATTTCATTGTGACACCCTCAGAGCGTTCATTATTCTACATAATGAAGTTATTTCAGCGCAAACGACCTGTTTATCATATGAACACCAATGATATACAGACACATATGGAAGGGGAGATCATTGAACAGCTGGCAGATCCCCCAACCAAGATGCCCACAAAACTGAAGAGTTTTCGGGCTTTCCTACGCGGCTGCATTAGAGCGGCTGCTGGATGTTTTTACGGATTTGGACCAAATCAGACAGAAGACTCTATGGGTAAGTATTGTGGATATTTATAGATACATGGCGGCTAAAACCCTTTCATGTTATCCTTTGTTCTCATGTATGACGGGTCACATTCAGGCAGAATTCACAAAGCTAACAAACCAAGACAGGGTCCCTTTGAGAAAAAATGTCAGTTATTTTTTGCTGAGTACAAGGAGATTAAAAAAAAAAATGCTGTTATTGTATAAGATCTGTATACGGAGTGTACAGGCAGAATTTACAAAGCTAACAAACCAGGACAGGTTCACTTATAACAAAATGTCAGTTATTTTTTGCTGAGTACAAGAAAATTAAAAAAAAAAAAAAAAAAATCCATTCTCTAAGTGTATTGCATCTGTATACTGAGTGTACAGCCAGAATTAAAAAAAGCCAACAAAGCCTTTTTTTTCTTGCTGAGTACCAGGAGATTAAAAAAAAAAACAAAAAAAAAACGAACTTCTGCTAGCCTATTGGATCTGTATACTGAGTGTACCGGCAGAACTCACAAAGCTCACAAACAAGGACAGGGTCCCTTTAAGAAAAAAAAAAGTCAGTTATTTTTAGCTGAGTCATGGCTGGGAGGAGCCTGGGAGGAGCCTATATAAGGCAGCGGCAGGAAGGATCCTGGCAGAAACAGAGCGCTCACTGTACCTGTACAGACCTGTTTCTACTCTGGCGGTTGTGTTATTGCGATTCTATTCTAGCAATTTCATTCACATTGATTTCTTTGTGATTTCATTGTGACATCCTCAGAGCGTTCATTATTCTACATAATGAAGTTATTTCAGCGCAAACGACCAGTTTATCATATGAACACCAATGATATACAGACACATATGGAAGGGGAGATCATTGAACAGCTGGCAGATCCCCCAACCAAGATGCCCACAAAACTGAAGAGTTTTCGGGCTTTCCTACGCGGCTGCATTAGAGCGGCTGCTGGATGTTTTTACAGATTTGGACCAAATCAGACAGAAGACTCTATGGGTAAGTATTGTGGATATTTATAGATACATGGCGGCTGAAACCCTTTCATGGTATACTTTGTTCTCATGTATGACGAGTCACATTCAGGCAGAATTCACAAAGCTAACAAACCAAGACAGGGTCCCTTTGAGAAAAAATGTCAGTTATTTTTTACTGAGTACAAGGAGATTTAAAAAAAAAAAATGCTGTTATTGTATAAGATCTGTATACGGAGTGTACAGGCAGAATTAACAAAGCTAACAAACCAGGACAGGTTCCTTTATAACAAAATGTCAGTTATTTTATAACAAAATGTCAGTTATTTTTTGCTGAGTACAAGGAACAAAAAAAAAAAAAAAAAAAAAGAAAACGTTTTTTAACAGTATTGGATCTGTATACTGAGTGTACAATAAGACAGAAAACAATCAGCGCAGACAGATGAACCTAAAGACTAAAACTGCAAGCTGGACACCAAAGATAAATGACTTATCTCATACAGAACCATTAATATATATAGTGCAGCGCAATCAGCAGATCATTTTATGAGGGAATAGTCCATACTAAAAGCCAGAAGTCCCAGAACAGTCCATATGGTGCAGGAAAAATGGAAACCGATCGATCCCCTCCCCCTGTGATTACACCGCGCTCACCTGAAATATAAAAATCAGCGCTTTCCCTGAAAAGGTTAAACACCAGAGGCCGATTCCTCACCCCCACCGCTTTATACAGGGAACTGGTTAAATCCGGACTGATTCCACTCACCGATAATCACAGCATGAAATAAAAAGCCAATATAAGTGCTCTCCGTTTTGAACTGTTTATTTAAAACATAAAAGACAGGAGCGCACTTCCATAGAGAAAAGCAGATGATAACATAACAGCTCTCTCCGGTAACACTGCCCTCTGGTGACGGGAGACGCAGTGCCGCTGCGACAATCACAGCTTCCGACTACAGCTGATCAGAGGATGAGTGACGAGCGGCTCCACCTCCTGTACATGTATCGTCCAATGAGGGAATTCATCAGCGGGGGTGGGAAGTCTCGCCGTCACCCTCTTCCTTAAATAGCATCAAGTGTCAGTCTATGGCTGGGACACAAAAGGCCTCACACTGCCATCTACTGGTGAATTTAAAAGTGACAACAAATGAGAAAATGCTTTTCTAACAAAGATAACCAAACCTACTGCAGATTCAATTAACCTCCCTGGCGGTATGATTGTTTCCCATTTTAGGTGTTGAAAGCGGTACCATTATTCTCAAATGCAATTCTTAAGGACGAGCAGCCCAAACCAACTATTTACATGTGATTTTTTTTTACTGTGCGTTCTTCTTTATAATATCTCGGGTATGATAAAGTTTGAAACAGAAAATCATAAATTATAATATAATAATTAATTATAAAAAAGTATATATACATATATATATATATATATATATATATATATATATATATATATATATATATATATATATACATACATATATATATACACACACATACATACACACATGTATATATTGTATATATATATATATATATATATATATATATACACACACACACATATATATATATATAGTACAGTAAAACTGCAGGCAAGGGCACTGGGGGGCAAACTAATGTCAATTTATTTTATTTAGTAATGTAATCCAATAGGATTACAATATATCAGTGTGTTTGTGTGTTTTACTTTTCAAATTTGCCGCTGGTTCCACCCCCCTGTGACGTGACGCTCACAGGGAACGGAAGCCGGGGGCACAGAGCAACAGGCGGAATATTCGGCCGCCGTATGCTGCAGGAACACATCGCGGGATCCCGGGGACAATGTAAGTAACCCCTCTTCCAGGATCCAGCGATGCTCCCTGGCGGTACTCCGAGTGTGAGTCGGGGT
This sequence comes from Pelophylax lessonae, assembly GCF_965119305.1. Lineage (NCBI taxonomy): Eukaryota > Metazoa > Chordata > Amphibia > Anura > Ranidae > Pelophylax > Pelophylax lessonae. The sequence continues at coordinate 187,063 of NW_028120026.1, read as the reverse complement.
TACCGCTAATGGCACTGAAATTCCACCCCGAGCCACACTCAGGAATACCGCTAAGGAGGTTAACATAATCACCCACCACCATCACTACTGATCCTACACCCACAAAAAGAGAGAAACATAAAATACATATAATAAATTCATAAAAACAAAGAAAATAAAACCATAAAATATTAAACCCCTCAAGATTATCTGTCAGTGATGAAGCAGTTGAGGTCGAACTCCACATTCAACCCCAATGGGGACAACACCCCTGTTTCAAAAATCCAAAATGATTTGCGCTGACTAAGCCGTCTGATAAAATGACCTCCTCTCCAGTGCTTCTTAACACGTTCAATGGCCCAGAATTTTAGTTCTCTGGGATCTCTATTATGATGGATACGGAAGTGCTTGGACACACTATGTGTGACTTTTCCTTTCTTAATGTTACCGATATATTCAGCAACTCTCACATGTAGGGCTCTCGACACCCTGCCTACATATTGGAAGCTGCGGTTGCATTTCAACTTACATACCACACCTTCCGTATTGCATCTAATGAGGTCCCTGATGTTATATTGTTTCCCTGTGTTATAAGCGATAAATTCCTTACGTTTTTTGATGTTATGTTTGGCATGTTTGCATGCAGAACATCTTCCGCGCACAAAAAAACAGAAAGGAAAGAAAAAAAGCTTATTCTCCTTTAAAACAGGGGGATCAACCACCCCTTGGACAATTTTATCCCTCAAAGTGCGGGCCCGCCAATAGATTAACTGTGGGCATGGGGGCAGGACTGGACCCAATATCTGATCCCTAAGGAGAATTCCCCAGTATTTGGAGATGATCTTCTCAACTTTTTTATAATGAACATCGTAGTCAAAGATGATTTTAAATTCCTGTTTACCTTTCACTTTCTCTTTTGTGGAATCACCTATAAGGACACTCCCATCTAAATTCCTGACCTTCTCCATTTCAACCTCCAGATTACTCTTATTATAACCTTTTTGCACAAACCTTTTCGGTCAAAATCTGGGATTGAGAGATTAAATCAGCCTCTGTGAGCAATTCCTTCTCAGGCGAATATATTGGCCCTTAGGGATATTGCACAACCAGAAGGCATGATGACAACTCTCCAATGGGATATACCCATTTCAGTCAGTAGGTTTGAGGTAATTGCGTGTACGGAAGGTCCTCCCCTCTTTAAAGATTAATAAATCTATACTCCACCCTCCATATATATATATAGGCTCCTTTCACACGGACGTTCCGATCTGCTCCGCTGTTTTTCACATGGACCCAATATGAACCTCCATTCTTCTCTATGGAGCGGCGGGTGTAAACGGTTGGGGATCCAGTCACACTTTCTGAGCAGCATTGCCAGTTAACAAAGCCCTTGCATTTGTATTCAAATATATTTGTCATTTATGTTAGCCGGTCTGATGATTCACAAACCCCTGCCACAATGCACAACCAAGGAGGTGACACCATTACTTCCTGGTGCAATTTCCTTTGTGATTGGCCCACTCATTTAACAATGAAAGGTCATTGTCACACTGCTGAAAATACTTGTTGGCGGTTTCTTGACTCTCTGACTTTGAGAAACTATCACGATCAGTGGATTGGGATAAGTGCCAGGCAAACCAGCGTTTTATTAGGAAGGATAACAATAGCTGCCCCTGTGATGGTCAAAATATATGGAGTAGCGCTGAATCTGTTTCAATGTGTAACCAAAATAGGGTGCTCAAATATAAATATAGAAATGAATATACATATAGCAATGGAATAGCTGCCCCTATGTCCCTGTCGTGTCGGGTTTATTTCTTGTTCCTGGCACTGGAGTTTTCAACTTATCTCTCTATGATTTGTTGTTGTATAAATAAAAATAGATCAAATGAAGGTCAAGGTGCTAAATCCAATTCCTCTTTTTTATTGCAGATATGTATGGAATTTACCACAGACCCAGCTCACACGGCAGGCTTGCCGCAGTGATCGAGACTGAGTGTAAACTCCCCATCGAGACTTCACCCACATGTGATGTTCACATTGAGCATTCACCAGAAAGTGGGATTGGGATATCAGCCACAAGTGATATTCCCATTGAGACTTCACCAAAATGTGACATTGAGATTGAGACTTCACCAAAACGTGACATTGAGATTGAGACTTCACCAAAACGTGACATTGAGATTGAGACTTCACCAAAAATGGACATTGAGATTGAGACTTCACCAAAACGTGACATTGAGATTGAGACACCCTTCAGCACTGGGGGGATTGTCCCAATCACATTGGATGGCTTCAGATTCCATCGCTTCCTCGGAGCCGGTAGTTTTGGAAAGGTAAGTGATCAGATCTTTTCCCTGATTTAAAATGTTCAGATAGAGTGGAGGAGGATTAGAACCCCTGTCAGGTTTTATCACTGTCTGGGGCTCCGTTGGAGAAATTTCCCCTCACTTCCTGTCCTGCTGATGATGATTTCACCAGATAGGAAGAAATTGTGAATCTGAAATAAGGATACAGACAGAAATCCCCTCCCCCTTCTCCACTGCAGAAAAGTATTTTGATTTCTGTGTATGTGGCTGCTGCAGACCTGGACATACACTTTAGTCCCGGTTCACACTATAGCGATGACAGACATCGCATATGATTCGGAGCGCACTGCTCTGAAAATCACATGAGATGTCTGTGCGATGTGAATTCAGCCATACAGATTGTATGGATGAATTTGCATTGGATTCAGACACAACACGCACAGGACCCTTTTTTTGGGTCCGCAGCAGAATCGGATCACATGGTGGTTCACACCAATGCGATCCGATTCATGTCCGAACTGACAGTTCGCACTGCGATATGCGAACTGATCTGGGGGTGTCGTTAACTTTGTATTGACACCCCCAGCAATTCACATATGACAGTGTGAACTGACAGCAATTTAAATGCGATGCGGGAACCCGTAATGGATTCGCGGGGTTCACGCATTGCATATGTGTGAACCGGGACTAAAAGCCCAATTCATATTTTTATTTAACTCTAACTCTAAACACATTCAAGGTGCATAAAAAAAAAAAAAAAGGTTTTACAGTTACTTTTTTATAAAGCAGCTAAAGCCAAAGTAGAAAAGCCTGTCCTCTGCTAACATGCTGCAGAGTGGGCTATTTGCTCTCTGTTGGGAAGCAGTGATCTCTCTACAGTGGTTTACCACGCCCCCTGATAAGTCCAGGCTAGAGTTCTCCAATCAGCAAAGCTCGTGTTCCATACCGGGGAAGGGTGGGGGGTGCACCCATAGATAAAATATAAAACCACTTAAGCCCCGGAGGATTTGGCTGCTCAAAGACCAGGCCCTATTTTGTGATTTGGCACTGCGTGACTTTAACCACTTCAATACAGGGAACTTTCACCCCCTTCCTGCCCAGGCCAATTTTCAGCTTTTAGCGCTGTTGCATTTTGAATGACAATTGTGCGGTCATGCAACACTGTACCTAAACCAAATTTATGTAATTTTTCCCCCCACAAATAGAGCTTTCTTTTGGTGGTATTTGATCACCGCAAGGTTATTTCTTTTTTGCTAAACAAATAAAAAAAAAAAATCGAAAAGTTTGAAAAAAAAAAAGTTTTTTTGTTTGTTATACAATTTTGTAAATAGATATGTTTTTTCCTCCACTGATGAGCACTGATGAGGCTGCACTGACAGGCACTGATGAGGAGGAACTGATGGGGTGGCACTAATATACGGCACTGATAGGCAGCACTGATATGCAGCATTGGTGGGCACTGATAGACGGCACTGCTGGGCACTGATAGGCGGCATTGATGGGCACTGATAGGTGGCACTGATGGGCACTGATAGGCGGCACTGATGGGCACTAATGGGCACTGATAGGTGGCACTGATGGGCACTGATAAGCAGCACTGATCGGCACTGATAGCCAGCACTGATCGGCAGTAATGGGCACTGATAGGCGGCACTGATGGGCAATAATGGGCACTGGTGGGCAGCAGTGATAGATGGCAATGATGGGCACTGGTGGGCAGCATTAATGGGAAGGGCACTGGCGGGCAGCACTGATGGGGAGGGCACTGGTGGGCTCCCTGAGCCCTGATTGCCATCCCTGGTGGCCATGGTGGGCATCCCTGGGGTCATGGGTGGGCATCCCTGGGGTCATGGGTGGGCATCCCTGGTGGTTCTAGTGGCACCCCCCCAGAGGGTCTGCACTGGTAATCAATGATCTGATTACCAGTGCAGACCCCCCCCCCCCCCTGTCAGGAGAGCCGTAGATCGGCTCTCCTCTACTCGTGCCTATCAGGCACGATCTAAGGAAAGCCAATCAATGGCTCTTCCTGTGTACTATGTGACCAGCTGTGATTGGACACAGCTGGTCACATGGTAAAGAGCCTACGTCAGTAGGCTCTTTACCGAGATCAGAGATGCGGTGAGTCAGAGTGACACGCCGCATCACCGATCGCCGCTCTGCGCACCCCCCCCCCCCGGGGGCGCGCAGAGCGCATTATCCTGCCGCCGTCATATGACGTCCGGTCAGGATAATGCAACCACTTTCCCGCCATCAATCGCCTATAGGGCGGGCGGGAAGTGGTTAACCGACAATTGCGCGGTCGTGAGACGCTGTACCCAAATGAAATTGATGTCCTTTTTTTCCCACAAACAGAGCTTTCTTTTGGTATTATTTGATCCCCTGTGTGATTTTTTGCGCTATAAACAAAAAAAGATCAACAATTTTGACAAAATAACAATATTTTTTCACATTTTTTTACAAGAAATTCTCAAATTAAAATGTAAAAATCTAATTTTTTTAGCATTTTAAGGCAATTTGTTTTCTGCTACATAGTTTTAGTAAAAAAAATTGCAATAAGCATATTTTGATTGGTTTGCGCAAAAGTTATTGCGTTTACTAACTACGGTAAAGATTTATGTAGTTTTTTTTGTTTTTTTTTACTAGTAATGGCGACGATCTGCGATTTCTTTTTTTTTGCGGGACTGAGACATTGTGGCAGACAGATCGGACCCCTGACTGACATTTTTGACACTTTTGGGGGTACCGGTGACATTACTACAGTAATCAGTGCTATAAATATGCACTGTTACTGTAAAAATGACACTGGCAGGGAAGGGGTTAACTTTATTGTTGATCAAGGGGTTAAGTGTGTCCCTGGGGGCGTGATTCTAAATGTTAGGGGGCGTGGCTAGTGAATTAGTCACAGAGACATACGATCACATAGCAGGATCACATAGCCTCTGTCATTACTTCAGGGAGAATTATAGACGGCTGTATTTACAACAGCCGTCTGTCTTTCTCCCTCTCCTGTGGGAGATTGAGAGTGGCCAGCGGACATCGGAGCCGCCGGTCACACGCGCTGGCTAGGCAGGGAACGAGCGGGGGCGGGAGCATGCCGCCGGCATCGTGCGCTCGCCCACGAGCCTGTAGTACTACGTCACTTTGCCCAGGAGAGGCTGACTGCCACAGTAAATAGTCGTGCGGCAGTCGGCAAGTGATTAAACAATGTGAATGAACTTCTGTAATTGTCAACTATAATTCTCTCTCCTTCTGTCTATTCCAGGTGGTTTTGGCATCACACACCTCCACCGATGAACTGCTGGCTCTCAAAATCATGACCAAGGACAAATATTACGTCAATGAGATCCTCAATGAGAGCCGAATTCTGCAGGAAGTTCATACCAGCCAATTCTGCATCAATGTATATGGTGCCTTCCAGACAGAGGTAAGTGACTCTACCTTATTTTGTGGGAGAGGTCGGTGTGAAATGGTTAGCCTCTCAAAATACTGCTACTGGACACCTACCTTTCTCACAACCTACCCAAGATTGCAGAGGGATTCCATAGAAACTAATTTTTAACTTTGATATTTCTTTCTTCTGTGCAGGATAATGTATTCTTCGCCATGGAATACCTGAGCGGTGGAGACCTGATGGGATTCTTATTGGAAAGAGCACCACTAGATATCGCAACAACAAGGTAAGACAATGGATACCATAATAGCAGGGATGGAGGTAGAACATGGTACTCTGGAAAGATCACATTAAAGTGTAGGCTTGTCCTAGATATGAAATAGATAAGATAATGGGGTACCATGATAACAGGAATGAAGGTAGAACATAGTACTAGAGATAGATCAAATCAACGTGTAGGCTTTTCCTAGATATGAGATAAGTAAGACAATAGGTAGGAGGTAGAATATAGTACTTTACATAGATCACATTAAAGTGTAGGCTTGTCCTAGATATGAGATCGCAGAAAGAAGGTAGAAGATAGGTCTAACAGGTCCTTGCATAACATCATTTTTGTTTAAGTTAGTTTGTAAATGTAAAACATTTTTTGGATTTTGGATGGAGCGGGGAAGCTTTTTTGTATTGCTTCCTGTTTTGGCCTTACATAAGCTGGCCATAGATGGATTACAATTCAGCCAGTTGAGCAGGGAACAGCTGAATTTCCATCCATCTTTGGGCAGGCTGGTTGTACTGAAGTTGAATGACTCCTGTACAACCAGCCTGTGGGTTTTTTTTCACGCTATAGTCACCGGCAGGGATCATTGTATTCTGACTGCTGGGAAACCTCCCACTGTCAAAATACAGAAGCTCCACAGAAGGAATTCATCAACACTGACTGTGCTGATGAGGGAATTGGGCAATTTTTTTTCCTACAAAATTGCTTAATGTATGGCCAGCTATACAAGTTAAAATAAACTGTACAATCACATTCAATCATATTTGGACATTTTTACCATCACAAAAAAACTATTTGTGAGAATTTACCACGTGTATTTGCTACAAATTTATCAGTGATTTTAAATATTCATATAAACCACTTCTGTGTAGTGTGATAATTTCTGCTGTTACTGGCAGAATTTCAACATGATTTGGTTATAGCACGCATACATGACTATTACTGATAATTGAAGCGTTAGGGTCAATTTTTTGTTATTTTTTGGCTTAGATTACCATACATAATGCTTACCATCAATCTTTTCTGTCTCCCTATCAGATTCCTTACTGCAGAGATCATTTGTGGCCTGCAGTTCCTTCATGGCCGTGGGATTGTACACCGCGATCTCAAACCAGATAACATTCTGATGGATAGCGTTGGACACGTGAGAATCGGCGACTTTGGCTTATCAGCAATAGGTGTGAGCCCTATTTACAAGGCTCTTTATGACTCGGTCGGCACTCCAAGGTACAGGGCACCAGAGGTAAGTATTGATTGGATCGTTTTGGTTTTTCTTTCTTTTTATCAGTAAAATAATCACTAACCACTTGCCAACCAGCTGCTGCAGTTATACAACGGCAGGTCAGCAGGTTTCCATGTATGACCGTAAGGTGGTCTGCGGGAGCCAACGTGGGCGCCCACACGCCAGTGGGGAAGCCGATCCATGGGGCCAGGGGCCACTATTGCCACCGGGCACCCGTAATCACTCCCCATAAAGAGAGAACAGCGGTCTGCTCTTGTAAACACAGCAGACCTTTGTTCTCTCTGGTATCAATGCAGAGCTCCTGTGTTCCTCCTATTTAGGAACACAGGTCTCTGTATTGATTTTATTAACCCATCTACCCCCACAGGTAGAAAACACCCACTAGGCTCACACTTAACCCTTTGATTGCCCCTGGGTTAACCCCTTCCCTGCCAGTGTCATTATTACAGTAACAATGCATATTTTTTGCACCGATTACTGTAGTAATGCCACTGGTCCCTCCAAAAGTGTAAAAAATGTCAGTTAGGGGTCTGATCTGTCCTCCGCAGTGTCACAGTCCCGCTAAAAATCGCTGATCACGGCCATTACTAGTAAAAAAATAAAATAAAATAAATAAAAATTACAAAAATCTTTTCTCTAGTTTGTAGACGCGATAACCTTTGCACAATACAATCAAAATACGTTTATTGGGATTTTTTTTTTAGCAAAAATTTGTAACAGAATACAAGTTGGCCTAAAATTATGAAAAATTCTATTTTTACATTTTTTTGGGAATGTTATATAGCAGAATGTGAAAAATATAATTTTTTTTCAGAATTTTGCTCTTTTTTGTTTATAGCGCATAAAAAATAATCGTGCAGAAGAAATCTCTATTTGTGGGAAAAAAAGGACATCAATTTTATTTGGGTACAGCGGCGCATGACCGCGCAATTTTCCATTAAAAATATACCGCAGTGCCGAATCGCAAAAATGGCCTGGTTATTAACCACTTTAGCCCCGAAAGATTTGGCTGCTGAAAGACCAGGCCCTATTTTGCGATTCGGCACTGCCTGATTTAACGGACAATTGCGCGATCGTGCGACGCTATACCCAAACTAAATTGACGACCTTTTTTTCCCACAAACAGAGCTTTCTTTTGGTGATATTTGATCACCTGTGCAATTTTTATTTTTTGCGCTATAAACAAAAAATGAGCGACAATTTTGAAAAAATATTATTTTTCACATTTTTTATATGAAATTCTCAAAAAAAAAAAAAAAAGAAATTCTCAAAAAAAACCCAAAAATCTAAATTTTTTAACATTTTAGGCCAATTTGTTTTCTGCTACATATTTTTGGTAAAAAGAAAATCGCAATAAGCTTATGTTGATTGGTTTGCGCAAAAGTTATTGCGTTTACTAACTACGGGAAAGATTTATGTCATTTTTATTGTTTTTTTTTAACTAGTAATGGCGGCGATCTGCTTTTTTTTTGCGGGACTGCGACATTGCGGCGGACAGATCGGACCCCTGTCTGACATTTTTGACACTTTTGGGAGTACCAGTGACATTACTACAGTAATCAGTGCTATAAATATGCACTGTTACTGTAAAAATGACACTGGCAGGGAAGGGGTTAACTTTTCTGGTGATCAAGGGGTTAAGTGTGACCCTAGGGGCGTGATTCTAACTGTGGGGGGCGTGGCTTGTGATGTAATCACAAGAGACATGCGATCCTACATAGCAGGAACGCATAGCCTCTGTGATTACTTAAGAGATCGAGAGTGGCCGGCAGGCATCGGAGCCGCCAGGCACACGTGCTGGCTCCCCAGCCAACGAGCAGGGTCGGGAGCGCGCCTCCAGCAGCACGCAATGGCCCCCTAGCTCCTTCCAGGCTAGCGCCGTACATGTACGGCACTTTACCTGGGAGCACCAGTCTGCCGCTGTACAACTGCGGCGGGCGGTCGGCAAGCAGTTAAGGGGGAAAATCTTCCGGTCCAGAAGTGGTTAATGACCGTTCTATTCTTTTTGATATTTCCACAGATCTATTTGGAGCTGCCATATGGATATCCCGCTGACTATTTCTCCCTGGGAGTTATAGTCTATATGATGGCGACTGGAAATTACCCATTTATGGGCTTAGACAAGAACATGCTTGCATGCTCCATCCTCAACAATCGTCCACATTTCCCTGAAGATTTTGATATGGATCTCAAGAACCTCATAGGCAACATAGTAAGTAAACGTCATCTGTAGCCAGCAAAAAAATGGCTATTCCATTATTATTTTAAAAACAGAATTACAGAGTTATTGTCTATTTACCATTAATAACCTATTTTTTTTTTGTTGTTGTTACAGCTCCTATGCGAATGGCAAGCTATGAGAGCAATGCTTTGTGAAAATCTGCGAAGCCACCCATTCTTTATGACCATAGACTGGGTGGAACTGGAGGCTGGGGAAGTTAGCCCGCCATTTACTATGAAGATGGTAAGTATAGGAACCACATATGGGTCCTTGGCAGTGCATTGTCCAATGTTCTGCATTTTATATTCTCCCAGCACCTCAGTGTGCATAACCATTTCAAATAGAAGGGCCATCATTGTACATATTCCAATACTAATGTTTCTTCTCTTCACAGTGCCCACCAATTGACCTAACGACCGAGATGGAAATGGAGGGAATCATTTCTCCTCCCAAAGAAGAAAATGAGCCTGAACTTACAGAAGAAGATCAGGAGCTTTATTGTGGGTTCTCTTTCACCAACAGCAAGTGGGGGGAAGTACAAAGGCCACAGGTGTCATCAGTTTCCCCTGCAGAGGAACCCCTGATCATCAAAAGCCAACAATGAAAAGACAGTTAAGGTAGGTTTTTAGCTTACTGAATTTTGTACACTTGATTCATATACATATATACCTAGAATAATCCTAGAAGTAGCACCTTTATCTGTTGCAGTAGGATATTATGTCTCTAGGAGCCGACTTTTGTCCCTTCATAAAATCATATTTTGAGAACAGTGTACCAGTTTATCGTAACATATTCTTACCGTTCATCAACATCCACACAGATTTGTAAATGGCAGCTTTGTAAACATTTCTACCTTTCTCTCTTCTCTTTAACAGATCTGCATTAGAGGATCACTTTGTCAAATCCTCACTGGAGCGTCCTCTACATCTTTACTTTACTGAAGGAGTCTCATCAGCACCTGTCTCCAAGAGAGCAATGCCACGAATCTGCATTAGAGGATCTCTTTGTCAAATCATCACTGGAGCATCCTCTACATCTTTACTTTACTGAAGGAGTTTCATCATCGCCTGTCTCCAAGAGAGCAATGCCACAGATCTGCATTAGAGGATCTCTTTGTCAAATCATCACTGGAGCATCCTCTACATCTTTACTTCACTGAAGGAGTCTCATAAGCACCTGTCTCCAAGAGAGCAATGCCACAGGCTCTCTTCTAACAGGATTGTCACAATTTATTTTCTGCAGGTGTGCGTTGGACCGGCTATAAGGGGAGGTTGGAGGCCGGTAGACCTTTTTTCCCGCAGGTGTGTGTTGGGCCAGCTATAAGGGGAGGATGGAGGCTGGTAGACTTTTCTTTACCCACAGGTGTGTGTTGGACCGGCTATAAGGGGAGGTTGGAGGCCGGTAGACCTTTTTTTCCCACAGGTGTGTGTTGGACCGGCTATAAGGGGAGGTTGGAGGCCGGTAGACTTTTTTAACCGCAGGTGTGTGTTGGACCGGCTATAAGGGGAGGTTGGAGGCCGGTAGACTTTTCTTTCCCATAGGTGTGTGTTGGACCGGCTATAAGGGGAGGTTGGAGGCCGGTGGACCTTTTTTCCCCACAGATGTGTGTTGGATCAGCTATAAGGGGAGGTTGGAGGCCAGTTTTTATTTATTTTTTGGCTATCTGGCACTAGATGTGTGTGGAACCAGCAAAAAAAGTTGGGAGCGCTATGTGGCTTTACATGCGATTGCAAATATATGAAACCAAAACCTCTGTTTTTTTTAACAAATGTTTAAAAATAGTTTAGACTTTCAGTTTATTTGTTGCTTAGTCACAATTTAGAAACAATGTTAGAGTAGAGTTAGGGACCGCACTTTGCAGAGGGGCCTTGACGTGGCAGTGCGGCTTCACATCTATTTGAAAATTTGCACAACGTTAACCTAACACAAATTTTGGAAACAGTTTAGACTTTTTCCTTATTTTGCTGGCTAGCTGGTAAGTATGCTGGAGGATTTTATGTATTGGATTGTTCTGTAAACTGCCCTGCCCATATCCACCTTACTTTAAAGGATAAGTCCAGGCAAAACCTAACGCTAAACCTGCTCTGTGCCACATTCTAACCCTAAACTATCTAACCCTGTAAAGCAAAAATCACTGTACTTGCCTATTCTGCACCCCATCCGGTCCGGTCTCCAGCGACGGAAGCTGTGTGCAGGAGAGGATTGACAACGGCTGTGAAATTAATGGTAAGTGACGTCACCCATAGACTTACTTTGGGGCTTCCGTTGTCGAGTACCTTCTCCTGCACCCGCCTCCATGCTGAAACCGCCGCTGACAGTTCAGCGTGGGACCGGACCGACTTGGTTGCAGTTGCAGAATAGGTAAGTAAATTGATATTTGCTTTACAGGGTTAGATAGATTAGGTTTAGAATGTGGCACAGAGAGCAGGTTTAGAGTTAGTTAGGTTTTGCCTGGACTTATCCTTTAAGCACCCAATCACACTTTTGTGCTTTACTGCAACATATGCTGACACAAGTTACATGCGGTGCCCTCCATTGTCATTGGTACCCCAACACACTTCTGCCACATATGCATTGTAGCATACCACATTGCACATCCATTGTGCTGTGCTGAGTCAGAAGAAATGGTGCGTGTCTAATTTTTTGTCTATTCTGGTGTGTTGACAGCCCATTCAATTCAATACAATGCACCAGAACAAGCAGTTCCAAATCCAGTCTTGTAGCTAGTAATAAATTGTTCAGAGGTGCAACAGAAGACATTCATTCACAGTGACTGGAGTGACAGGAGAGTGAAAAGGAAGATAAGTTGACAGGTTGTTTTGCCCTACATGGTGAAGTCACAGAAAAACACTAAAGAAGATTGTATGGGATTTTTCATTTTTCCCCATTTAAACTTACCTAGGTGGATGCAGCATCTGTCCCCCAGCACCTTCACAATTAGAAACGAGCGATCAAACACCACCTATCGCTCGGTTCTGACAGCTCCCCAAGCAGAGAGCTGCTGACTGTCAGTCAGCAGCACTCTGCTCTGCCCTCTCCTCGCTCATTGGAGGGCTGGGCTGTGAAGAGGCAGGGAGCGGCTGGCTCAGGCTCTCAGCGGCATCGCTAAGAGGCTGACCTGGGTGTCAGTCCAGGCACCTGGCATTCCATGCATTAAGATGAAAAGCCTTCTCTGTGCAGCAGCCCCCCAATACTTACCTGAGCCCCACCTCGATCCAGTGATGTTGCACGAGAACTTTGGCTGCCCAACGACAACTTCGGCTGCCCAACAACATTTTCGGCTTCTGTGTCTCAGCCAATCCCTCCTGATTGGCTGAGACACAGCAGCCGGTGCAGTTGGCTTCCACTGCTGTCTATCAAAGTCAGTGAGCATATGAGGAGAGAAAGGAGGCGGAGTTGAGCCATGGCTCCATGTCTGAATGGGCACACAGAGCTGCGGCTGGGCTCGGGTGCCGCCATAGCAAACTGGTTGCTGTGGGGGGACTCGGAAAGAGGGAGGGGCCAGGAGCGCTGGTGAGAAACCCAAGAAGAGGAGGCTCTGGGCTGCTCTGTGCAAAACCACTGCATTGAGCAGGTAAGTATGACATGTTTGTTATTTAATAAAAAAAAAAAAAACAAGACTTTAACCACTTAAAGACCAGTCAATGCAGATGTACTGCGGCAGGCTGGCTCTCCTGTGCAAACCAACGTATGGGTACGTCAGCTCGCAGGAACGGGTCTCATGCGTGCGTGAACGCCGCTGCCGGTACGATCGCCCGCCCGCTCTCTAGCCCTGCAGTGAAGCAACGGGTCCAGCGGCCACTGAGAACCCGGCGATCGCTGCAGGGACTGACAGAAGGTGGTGTGCCGTTGTATAAACAGGGCTCCTGTGTTCCTGTTATTTCCATCCACCAAGTCTGGCCCCCACACAGTTAGAATCACCCGCTAGGTACACATTTAACCCTTTGATCGCCCCTGGTGTTAACCCCTTCCCTGCCAGTGTCATTATTATTGTAACAGTGCATATTTTTAGCACTGATTACTGTAGTAATGTCACTGGTCCCCCCAAAAGTGTCAAAAATGTCAGTTAGGGGGCTGATCTGTCCACCGCAATGTTGCTGCCATTACTAGTAAAAATAAATAAATAAATAAATAAAAATGACATAAATCATTCCCCTAGTTTGTAGATGCGCAAACCAATAAAAATACACTTATTGGGATTTTTTTTTACAAAAAATAGGTGGCACATTACACATTAGTCAAAAATGATGAAAAAATTCGATTTTTAATTTTTTTTTATTGCGAATGTTATATAGCAGAAAGTGAAAAATAAACATTTTTTTTTTTCAAAATCATCGCTCTTTTTTTGTTAATAGCGCATAATCAAAAAAACGCAGATGTGATCAAATACCACCAAAAGAAAGTCATTTGTGGGGAAAAAAAGGACGTCAAATTTATTTTGGTACAGCGTCGCACGACCGCGCAGTTATCAGTTGAAGTAACGCTGTGCCGAATCGCAAAAAATGGCCTGGTCATTAAGGGGGCAAATCCTTCCAGTCCAGAAGTGGTTAATATCTCTTTAAGGGTACGTTCACATTGGAGGTGGGTTTGAAATCATGCGTGTTCAGCTGAACTCGCACGATTTCAAACCTGCTTTTAATTGTGAGTTTGATGGGTGATTTCAAAAAAGACATCTGCGTAGTGGTGTCTATTGAAATTGCCCCAAAGTCGCCAAAAGTAGTGCAAGAACTACTTTTGGAAACCGATTCGGACGATTCAAACTGATTCGGACGGTGCCATTGCTGGAAATAGGCTACGATTTGACATGTCAAATCACCCCGATATGAACGGGAGCTAATACTTCAATGCAGGCCCGAATGCAAGTGCATAGGAAAACAATAGTGTTATATTCACCCTTTTCACACCACAATGCTGTGTTGAGGTGGGTTGTGATTCGATGCATAAAAATGTAGCATGCATGCAGTTTTTACACAGAACTCATTGCACGGCTTGTTACTGCACCACTGAATGTCACGTCGTGCTAGACATAAATAAAGTGTCATTTTTTGTCCCTTCAATAAAGTTAAAAAAGTAAACATTGCGAAACATTGTAACAACACATCACACCATCCCTAGGCTTTGTATTATTTTTTGTACTGTCTGCATTGGAGCAGACGTTTCCATCTGTAAGGCTGTCCTCTCTTCTGCCTGAGCTCAACTCTGATGACAGAAACTCATATAACAAAGTTTCTGTCACAATTACAAGAAATAAATTTACAGCCTTTGTTTTTTTTTGTTTCAAAAAACTTTATTGGGTTTTATTCCAGCATGGTTTATACAATGAACAGGTATGTGACCAAAATATGGTCAAAGAGAGTCAAAATGATACAAACAAATGCAAACAAAAATAACCAAAAACATTAGTTAGCCAGGTCACAGGCCTGGTGAACCATATGAAACAAATATCAGGCCCTGAAAGAAAATCGCATGTGCGATGTGGTGTTTGTAGAATGCAAGGTGATATTCTAGGAGCACCCATCCCCACGAGGGGGAGTGAGGCCTGACAAAGGAGTACATCTAGGCTTAGTTACAACATCAGGGGAAACAAGTGTAGCAGTACTCCCATGGGAGCTGCTGAGTGTGGGTTCCCCTGGGTTACCATTAGCAACAGTAGGACATTTATGCATATTTCCATGTGTGATTACCTCAGACAAGAACCAGTCCAGTTTCTTTGGTTTTTAGGGTTTATTGAGAACTTGGGTAGATGAAGGGATGAGTGGGATACTCCAACAACTGAACTATGCACGAAATAGGCAGGGACTATATAGAATTGATGATTGACGCTGGTTAGCGCTGACTGATGCTGATTAACGCTCTATGGTCACGACTATGCCACGACTATGCCGCTTACTTTAGCTTCATCTTTGACTGTGAAAAGTCCTTTAAGCTCCCTACGGTACTCTTTCCTGAGGTAGATGACTTGTACTGTTGAGACACTTCAGGGCCCTTCCTGGCGCCCTCTTTATTCCCTATTTTTCAGGGTTTCACAACTTGGCACCCCTTTTACTGCAACATCTTGGGTTAGCTGGCCCTCTGATCCCCTTGACCTCTCTGGAGTGGTCCCCTCTCTTAGGCAGACCCCTGGGCAGATCTTGAGTACTCAGAACACTGGTTTTCCAGAAGAATCCTGCACCACAGCTCCACTTGGTCAGCACACAATGGATCCTCCAAAGCATAGCTCATCCCCTGGTCCCTAGGCCGACTGCTTGGACCACCTTCCTCTGCAACGGGAGGAGAGACATTCGTCACCCTCCTCCTGGGATCCAGCTTCCCGCCCAAAGACACCCTGTCACATGCTCCCCTCCTATTTATGTGCAATCGCCAGGATGCATTGCAGGAATGCCCTCCCACTGGAACTGACATACAACAGAGTGTGTCACTGACTAGGTTTCCTCCACTGTACAATGAGCTCCCTCATTGGCTGCAGGGGGGACACTCCCTCAGACCCAGTGAATCACCCTTGGAAACATGACAGGTTCAACTAACAGATCAGACCCTCCTGATAAGCAGAACAGGGCCATAACTATGCTTTACCTACCACCTACCTAGGAGGGTGCTACACAAGCTAACCAACATCAGGCGATTTACAAGCTGTAGGTCTGATAGGGCCTGGTAAGTGTATGGGACCCCAGGAGAAAAACAAATGACTCTGTAGTGATGGATCCCATGAACATAGTAATAAGAAGTTAGAATTTAGACGAGTCTAGTACGGCTCGTCCCTTTGGCATCTAAGGTAACAAAACAGGTATTAATTGAGCAGGCAGCCAGGTGCCCGCTCTTGCCAAGTCAGTGACCTCCCTCATTGGCTCCCTCTTGCAAGCCTCACTATCTGCTGAATGTGAAACTCCCCCTCTCCCCTGTTAGTGTCCATAAGTGGTGCCTATCAGTGCCACCTATCAGTGCCCAGTAGTGCCACCTATCAGTGTCCAGTAGTGCCACCTCATCAGTGCCCATCAGTACCACCTATCAGTGCCCACCAGTGCTGCCTCATCAGTGCCCACCAGTGCCCCCCTCATCAGTGCCCATTAGTACCACCTAACAGTGCCCACCAGTGCCACCTCATCAGTGCCCATCAGTACCACCTATCAGTGGCCACCAGTGCCGCCTATCAGTGCCCACCAGTGCCGCCTCATCAGTGCCCATCAGTGACACCTCTCAGTGTCCATCAGTGCTGCCTATCAGTGCCACCAATCAGTGCCCACCAATGCTGCCTAGTAGTGCCCTGGAGGGCTGCTAATCAGTGCCCAGTGGTGCTTCCAATCAGTGCTGCCTATCGGTGCCGCCTATCAGTACTCATCAATGCCACCTATCAGTGCTGCCAATTAGTGCCCATCAGTGCTGCCAATCACTGCCCATCAGTGTTGCCAAGCATTGCCCATCAGTGCTGCCTATCAGTCCCTATCAGTGCCACCTATCAGTGCTGCCACTCAGTGCCCAACAGTGCTGCCTATCAATGCCCATGAGTGCACTGAGTGCAGGGATGGGGAGATTAACTCAGTAACCAGGCACATTGTCCATGGGGGGGGGGGGGCTGCCCTGGTTGTGCACAACTGAAATCTGTTGATGTGTATTAATGCCACATGCCGATCTTTAGTATAATAGGTAATCACCACACTACTATTTACAATAAGCTACTGTTAAAATTAAAAATGTCAGTAAAAGGCTTTCTGCTAAGCATTGTTAGGTGTTCCCACACTACAAAAAAAAAATGTGCAGCGCTGGAACCCTCTAATGTATGGAAATCTTAATAAAGTTAAATATTACCACAATGACTGTCTCTGTAATATGTAACTGCACATAAAACACACATCAAACTGAAAACAAGACATAAACATGAAGGTAGAATCTCCTCTTATAGATATTTGCCATACAGATTAACTTCAAGTGCAATAATTCCAGAGATATGTGATTTCACATGTAATACACATCAAAAGGAAAATAAGGCATATATCTTTTTCAAAACTTAGCAGGGATGGTGGAACCCCTCTACAGATATTTGTCATACAATTTAAGCAGGGCTTTTGTTTCTCAGAGAATAGGTACAGGAACTGTCACCTTGTGAGTCACCCTTCGTCTTTGCCCCCTACCCACCTTTGAGCAGGGTCCCTAGGTTTCACCCCCTACCAACCTTCCAGTACAGCCCCTTTTAGAGAATGCAGAACAAAGTATCATTTGTGCTACTAAGTATTTTGCTACTAAGTATTTTCGCTGGGGCCTCCCTGCAAGTGTTGGCGACTGTATCTCACATAGTAATGTAATAAGAATTTTCCTCAAAAGTTCCAAGGAAATATAACAGTGTACCATTCAAGACATCTAGATTACTTTGGGCAGAGGGGGTATAGCTCAGTGGTAGAGCATTCGACTGCAGATCGAGAGGTCCCTGGTTCAAATCCAGGTGCCCCCTGGAATACCCTAGCCCCGTATCCAAATGGAGAAGAGCAAAAAAACTACAAAAACAAATATTTCAAGGGAGACATGATG
This sequence comes from Pelophylax lessonae, assembly GCF_965119305.1. Classification (NCBI taxonomy): domain Eukaryota; kingdom Metazoa; phylum Chordata; class Amphibia; order Anura; family Ranidae; genus Pelophylax; species Pelophylax lessonae. The sequence continues at coordinate 169,126 of NW_028120026.1, read as the reverse complement.
GAGCATTTAACTGCAAATACACATCCTGCTTTGAGTTGAAACAATATGCACACAGGGAAGTTCTCTGGTCACATTTCAAGGGAGACATGATGGAGCATTTAAAGCGGAGTTCCGGGCACAGAAATTTTTTTCAAATAACATACCCCCGGGACAGTCAGGGCTAGTACATTCCACAATGGCTAGCCTCTGATATGTTCCGGTTCGCACTTACCTGCAAGAAGAAATACTTACTTTAAATTTCTTCTACAGCATTGCCATCTCTGTTGTGGGCAGCTGAAGCCAGAGCGATCCTCTTCTGCGTCCTCTTCCACGTCTTCTTTTCCCAGAATGCGCCTTCACCGGCTCCTCTTGTCACTTCCGGCGTGGCGCTGCATTCCTACACAGCTTCTGGGCATGCCCAGAAGCTGTTTAGCAGGGAATGCGGCGTCGCACCGGAAGTGACGAGCGGGGCCGGTGCCGTCGCATTGATTCCTGGGAGCGATGACGTTCAGCTCCTAGGAATCCTTGCAAACCGGAAGTGATGGCGCGGGCCGCGGCCACAGAGGGAGGAAGTGGAGAATAGGTGAGTATTTCTTTCTACAATTACAAGGTAAGTAAAAAAAAAACTAATCCTAACTATCCAATTCCTTTTCAGGTGAAGAAGAGGAAACGGATGGGCACAAAATCGATTAGGTCGATTTTGTGCCCGGACCTCTGCTTTAACTGCAAATACACATCCTGCTTTGAGTTGAAACAATATGTACACAGGGAAGCCTCTGGTCACATTTAAAAGAAAAATCAAAGCCTGTGTATTTAGTGAGAATGGTGATCACTGACTGATTGCATTTCATTTGAAAAATATGCACCTGGAGGTGGGTAGTAGGTATGTGAGTGCTTCCAACCAGCCCCTGTAGCAGCTACCCCCTTTCTGATGTCCATATAGAGGAGTGTGACTACGAGATATTCAGTATCCAGAGGAGATATCCCCTTAAGTCTACAGGTTGACAAGTGATACCTGAAACGCTCTTGAGAGTGTTAATGGAGGTGAGCGGCCATTACACCTATTTGTTTGGAATTTCAGCTCACTAAAGAGTCGCACTGGGAATCACCGGAATTATTTGATTTTTTTCACCTGTTATGAACTTGAATTTTTTCTATTTGCACTGATTTTCATCTGGACTGGGACTTTTGATTCATGATTGATTATTCATCAGAGTTATCTCAGTGCATGATTCACTTTATGATATTATTATTCACCACGTCACTTTTTTGATTTTGATATTTTGTCTTGCTGAAGAGCTGACAGTGCTTTGCCCTTCAGAGGGCTTTTTTTCATTTTCTTCACATTTTCTTCATATTTACCCTTATTTGCCGATTAAGTTTTATTTAGGCTATTATTATCACTTGTGCCACTGATTCAGTGATTTTTCCACTCTTTTACGAAGAGCGACAACAGTTCACTCTTCATAGGGCACTTTAGTTAATTTTATTTTTTGACCAGATTTCTTTGGATAATATTATTATTTTTCAACACTTTCTTCACGTCTATGTAGGACACTGTTTGTGTTCATCCAGCGATTATAATCATTACTATTTGAGCACTTTTTGAGGACATCCACACTTATTATTTGAAGAATTTTTCATCTTCTTTTTTTGCAATTATTACTGTTACCTTCATCTCTTTCTCACCCTTGATTTTGGGTTCACGGATTGTAGATATTTACACGCATCACTGCACTTTATAGTTATTTCTATATATTTATCTATTATCACTTTGGCACCTTTTAACACTTCATAGATTATACATTTTATTATCAAGAGATTTTTATGCATTATTAAGTGATTATTTTTATATTGATGGTTCACCAAGTTTAGAGTACCTGCGCTGATTTTACTGCTTTTACTATTGTTTTACTGTATGGGGTGACACTACATTATTGGCTGTAGGTCTCTGGTGCTTCATTCTTCTATTATTACCTCCTCCTAGTTATCTGTCTCCTTTTCTCTTTTGGTAGCACACAGGTTCACTTTTACTTGTATGGAATTTGATAGACCCCACCCCAGCAACAATAGACCCCCTCCAGCAACAATAGACCCTCCTGCAGCAATAGACCCCCCCCACAACAAAATACCACCCTAGCAACAATAGACCCCCATCAGCAACAACAGATCTCCCAGTAGCTAGCATCAATAGACCCTCCAGCAGCCAGCAACAATAAACCTCTCCCAGCAACAATTTACCCCCTAGAAAAATAAGACCCCCCACCAGCCACAATAGACATACCTGGCAACAGTAGACCCCTACACAAAGATAGATCCCCACCAGCGACAATAGATCCCCCAGAAGCCAGCATTGATAGACCTTCAGGCACACCCCAGCACTCCTTGCTATAAAATACATTCAGTGCTAGAGGTGCTGGAACTGCGTTCCCCCGCGTTACCGCTGAAAAAAAGCCCTGAATTTAAGTGCAAAAACTTTTTAGTTGGAAGGTTCATACCAGTAGAGAACTTTAGAATTTTTATTTTTTTAGATTGTTACACTTCATTTTATATGTTTTAGTTACTATTATAATGTAAATGATTGCACTTGAAGTTAATTTTCCATCACCCATACTAAGTCCTGTCTTTATGTACCTTGCTTTTTGCACTGGTGCGCAGTCATGTTGGAACAGGAAGGGACCATCCCCAAACTCTTCCTACAAAGTTGGGAGCATGAAACTGTCCAAAATGTCTTGGTATGCTGATGCCCTAAGAGTTCCCTTCACTGGAACTAAGGGGCCAAGCCCAAGCCCTGAAAAACAACCCCACACTATAATCCCCCCTCCACTAAATGATTTGGACCAGTGCACAAAGCTAGGTCCATAAAGGCATGGATGAGCGAGTTTGTGCAGGCCAGTCAAGTTCCTCCACCTCAGAGTCCTGACCTCAACCCGATAGAACCCCTTTGAGATGAATTAGAGCGAAGACTGACCTCACTAATACGCTTCTGGAAGAATGGTGAAACATTCCCATAGACACACTCCTAAACCTTGTGGACAGCCTTCCCAGAAGAGTTGATGCTGGTGTAGCTGCAAAGGGTGGGCCAAATTAATATTGAACCCTATGGACTAAGACTGGGATGCCATTAAAGTTCATGTGTGTGTAAAGGCAGGTGTCCCAATACTTTTGACAATATTGTGTGTATGTATATATATATATATATATATATATATATATACAGTGCATTGCAAAAGTATTTGGCCCCTTGAACTTTTTGACCTTTTGCCACATTTCAGCCTCCAAACATAAAGATATAAAACTGTAATTTTTTTTTGAAGAATCAACAACAAGTGGGACACAATCATGAAGTGGAACAAAATTTATTGGATATTTCAAACTTTTTTAACCCCCCTGGCGATAATCCCGAGCGTGACTCGGGGTGGATTTTTTAGTCCAGGATCGGTATCCCCGAGTCACGCTCGGGGTAGATGTGCAGAGAGCACAGCGGAGTGTCTTACCTTATCCTGGCGATCCAGCGATGAGCTCTCATTGCTGTGACCGCCAGCCGAGATCCCCGCCGCTCGTCTGTCGGTAGGAGGACTTCCTAGTTCCGTTCCCTGCAGCAGCAATGCTGCATGGGAGCGGAACTAGGGAGGGAAATTAAAAAAAAAAAAAAAAACGTTGCACAAAACACAAACACATAACACATTTTATATTTTATATATATATATATATATATATATATATATATATATATATATATATGTATATATATATATATATAGGCATATATATATATATATATATATACATATATGCCTATATATATATACCGGTATGCACATATATATATATATATATATACACATATACATATATATATATATATATATGTGTATATATGTATATATATATATATATATATATATATGCACACACACACATATATATATATAAAAAAGAGTATATTATTGATTCAATTATAATTCATGCGTTATATAATATATATATATATATATATATATATATATATATATATATATATATATATATATATGTATATATATATATATATATATATATACACACACACATATATATATATATATATATATATATACATATATATAATGCATGAATTATAATCTAATCAATAATATAATTTTATTATATATATTATATATTAAATAATAAAATTATATTATTGATTTGATTATAATTCATGTGTTTGTGTTTCAAATTTATCACATCTGTGATGTCTACTAGACTCTTGTTTTGGTCAGGTTTAATTGTAATTACTAAGAATTGTAGGCCTATAATACATAACGCCAAATTTCCATGAAAATAATTGTACCGCTTTTGGTATTTAATTCCTGACATAATCATACCGCCAGGGAGGTTAACAAATAAAAAACTGAAAAATTGAGCGTGCAAAATTATTCAGCCCCTTTACTTTCAGTGCAGCAAACTCTCTCCAGAAGTTCAGTGAGGATCTCTGAATGATCCAATGTTGACCTAAATGACAAATGATGATAAATAGAATCCACCTGTGTGTAATCAAGTCTCTGTATAAATGCACCTGCACTGTGATAGTCTCAGAGGTCCGTTTAAAGCGCAGAGAGCATCATGAAGAACAAGGAACACACCAGGCAGGTCCGAGATACTGTTGTGGAGAAGTTTAAAGCCGGATTTGGATACAAAAAGATTTCCCAAGCTTTAAACATCCCAAGGAGCACTGTGCAAGCGATAATATTGAAATGGAAGGAGTATCAGACCACTGCAAATCTATGAAGACCTGGCCATCCCTCTAAACTTTCAGCTCATACAAGGAGAAGACTGATCAGAGATGCAGCCAAGAGGCCCATGATCACTCTGGATGAACTGCAGAGATCTACAGCTGAGGTGGGAGACTCTGTCCATAGGACAACAATCAGTCGTATACTGCACAAATCTTGTCTTTATGGAAGAGTGGCAAGAAGAAAGCCATTTCTTAAAGATATCCATAAAAAGTGTCGTTTAAAGTTTGCCACAAGCCACCTGGGAGACGCACCAAACATGTGGAAGAAGGTGCTCTGGTCAGATGAAACCAAAATCAAACTTTTTGGCAACAATGCAAAATGTTATGTTTGGCGTAAAAGCAACACAGCTCATCACCCTGAACACACCATCCCCACTGTCAAACATGGTGGTGGCAGCATCATGGTTTGGGCCTGCTTTTCTTCAGCAGAGACAGGGAAGATGGTTAAAATTGATGGGAAGATGTATGGAGCCAAATACAGGACCATTCTGGAAGAAAACCTGATGGAGTCTGCAGAAGACCTGAGACTGGGACAGAGATTTGTCTTCCAACAAGACAATGATCCAAAACATAAAGCAAAATCTACAATGGAATGGTTCACAAATAAACATATCCAGGTGTTAGAATGGCCAAGTCAAAGTCCAGACCTGAATCCAATCGAGAATCTGTGGAAAGAACTGAAAACTGCTGTTCACAAACGCTCTCCATCCAACCTCACTGAGCTCGAGCTGTTTGGAATGGACAAAAATTTCAATCTCTCGATGTGCAAAACTGATAGAGACATACCCCAAGCGACTTACAGCTGTAATCGCAGCAAAAGGTGGCGCTACAAAGTATTAACTTAAGGGGGATGAATAATTTTGCACGCCCAATTTTTCAGTTTTTTATTTGTTAAAAAAGTTTGAAATATCCAATAAATTTCGTTCCACTTCATGATTGTGTCCAACTTGTTGTTGATTCTTCAAAAAAAAATTACAGTTTTATATCTTTATGTTTGAAGCCTGAAATGTGGCAAAAGGTCGAAAAGTTCAAGGGGGCCGAATACTTTCGCAATGCACGGTATATCTAGATCTATTTTCCTTCCAATCTCCATAGTTTCCTTACTGCACTCCCTTATCTTCATATAAATCACAACCCCCCCATATCTATACATCCCTCATCTCCATTTGCATTATCTCCCTTACTACTTTACCCTCAATGGGGGGGGGGGGGGGTACACTGGGGACTGACCAGGACCTACGAAGCAATGCCTATTACATTTTTCTGTTTGCGCCCCCCCAAAAATTTTGAGCACCAGCTGCCACTGGTTTCTGGTAACAATGGCAGACCCACCTCGGGCCCAAGGCCTGGAAATATTGCTACATATATAATATTCAGGGCCGGACTGGGAATAAAATTCAGCCCTGGAAATAATTTAATACCAGCCCCATAGCATTATTATACCGGTAAAACCGCATAGCGCCATTATTTTCTTCTCATAAAAGGGAAAACCATGCATTTTAAAGCACATTTGAAGAGTATATTATATATAGATAAGACAGATATGAAAGTGCATAGGGCTTTACATATAGTATATATATATATATTTGCAAATTCGGGTTAAAAGTGGCAAAAGTGTGGACATGGTACGGGAGGTGGTCATAGGTTGTGTGGGCATGGTGCAGGAGATGCAGGGGCTGCGGACATGGTACAGGAGATACAGGGGCTGCGGACATGGTACAGGAGATACAGGGCCTCTGGACATGGTGCAGGAGATACAGGGGCTCTGGACATGGTACAGGAGATTCAGGGGCTGCGGGCATGGTGCAGGGACTGCGGACATGGTACAGGAGATGCAGGGACTGCAGACATGGTACAGGAGATGCAGGGGCTGCAGGCATGGTACAGGAGATGCAGGGGCTGCAGGCATGGTACAGGAGATGCAGTGCCGCGGGCATGGTACAGGAGAATCTCCTGAGGAGATGCAGGGGCTGCGGCGGAGGCTCACTTACCTTTTGGTGAGGCGCCTTACATTTAAAAATGGTGCCGCCCAACGCCAACACATCACCGCGCATGCACTGTCTGCCTGGGAATAGCCAATGGTACGGGCTTTCCCGGGCAGCGGCGGCGCATGCGCAGTCCACATGTCGGGCTGGCCACGGACATTTTTTTTTTACAGAATGAATAGATAATGCAGCGCCAAAGTGCCAAAAATTATTTCAGTGTACAAACGGTGAAAAGATGATGGAAAAAAATGTAATATCACATAAATAATTCCTCAATAATGTGACCTTAAAAATGAGTAATAAATAATATCACACCTCAAATAAATAGTGCAGTAGAAATGTGCATCAAAATACAGTGCATATAATGTGTACCACAAATGATGAATAAATCCCAATACACAAATACTTCATATACTGTGCTCAAAGAACTAGGTGCTCCAAACAAAAGTCCCCAAATATACAGTCCAATCGTGCTGTGCATACATAGGCTTGGTGCAGGCTCCACTCCTTCAGTGCTCGGTATTATTAGCAGCTCACCTCAATCATAGACTCAAAAAGAGTCTCACACACATGGGTTAATACTGGGCTGATAGGGATGGAGCAGGACCTCCCCTCCTTCTGGGGCTCCAGATAGCGGGTGCAGAGTGCCACAGACACGTAGACAAATAGGCAGAGAAAAGGACATCTAATGCTCTCTGATTTAAAACTTTTATTGAAAGATAAACGACAGCGTAATGACTCACATTAAGAAGCACTTCAGCAGTGCGGGATGCGCTGGCTCATCAACTGGGGATACCTCCGGTCGCCCTAGAAGTGATATACCTGAGTAGGCTCCTCCCCCTGTACGCGTTACACAGTGATCGACTTAGTTAGCAGGGGTGGAGCCTAAACCGAGCATTAAACTTTTGTATCACAGGAGCGGAAGTCGCCGCCCATCTCCTGGAGGAAGCTAATACTATCAAAGACTGCCAGCACTGCAGACTCCGGAAACAGAACCTCCTAATCTCAGTATCTGGGTAATAAAACGGTCTTAGCAGCCCCAGGGCAGGGGGATTTTGCCGGCCTACCGGGAAATTTCCCGGTATCCCAGTAGGCCAGTCCGGCCCTGATAATATTTTATACATTTTTCATTTAATAAAGTTATCACACTTTTTTTTTCTTTTTTTTTTCTTCTTTTCTTTTGTCCCTATACCCCACAAAGCAGCCCCTTGACCCTCCCCAACCCCCACAATTCAGCCCCTAAAAAATTCTGTATATACTATAGACAAGGTGCAGTTAGTTGCATGTAAATCTTACTTCCTGATAAATGTAATTTAGGTTTTAATTATCATGATATAAAATAATGGATGTGGGGGGATTTTGGCGGGCATGATTTTTTTTTGGGGGGGGGGGCAGCATTTAATTCTTGGACCCAGGCAGCACAAGTGCTGCTCAGCCATTCAAAAGCAGCTTTGTATTCTATGAATGATTGGCTGAGTCAAAGATTGTGACATCATCCGCCTGCCTCAGCCAATCAGAGAAAGTTTTGTATTCATTCAGAAAACACAAATCTCCCTGTGAATAGCAGTAGTAGTGTTCAACCCAACTTGATTTTGTTCCAGGAGTGGGAAATCCCCATCCCACTGACACAACACAGAGCTGTATACTGTATGGAACTGAGGCTAGAGTTCACAGCCGCTACAACTGTTACTTAAGGTAATAGTTAATTTGGACCAGCTTAATCCAAACAAAACTATTTAAACTTCAATAAAAGCTGGAGTTCAGGGTTAAGACAAAGGGGGAGATTTTCTAAAACTGGTGTACACAGAATCTGGTCATACCTGCCAACTGTCCCATTTTTGCAGGGACAGTCCCAGCAAATAGGACCCTGTCCCAGGTAATTTAATTTGTCCCGGCTGTCCGTAAGTGCCGGTTACGGGCCGCCGGTGCCTGTAAAAAAAATGGTTGCGGGCCAACATTGTAACTGCGCATGTGCCGTTTCCTGCCAGGCTTGGGAAAGCTCGTACAAGCTCGGCCGGGCGGGTGCATGCGCAGTTACGTAATGGCGCCGCCTGGCTTCTTTTTTAAATTAAAGACACGTGTTCTCAGGCCTCCACAGTCAGCTGCAGAGCAGAGAAGGACCATCACTTGGAAGTGCTGCTGGATACTACTTACCCCTTGCAGGGGATGAACATATTCTGTGAAAGGTGAGAAAGCCTTTAATTTTGAATGGGTTTGGGGGCCAATCTCTGACAAGTAGAAGCATTCAAAGGAGAAAATGTAAGAGATAAGCAGAGGCACTTCCTGGAATTAAATAACAGGGCTACAAGGACCATTGGAAACTTATTCTGCACCTACTACCCTTCATCAAAAATAAACCTAAGATTTATGAGTGCAAGGCTTCGCTTACAAAAATAATGGTATGCATTAAAACTTGGAAAAGCATATATTTAAAGAACCATTTTAAATGACAATTTCAGCCTTTGGGAGGGCAAATGTAATCAAAGTGTTTTCAATGAGTAAGTGTCACTTATGATATAATTCATTATATGTGCACCTCCCTTTTCAATTCCCTGCAATTCTCTCTTTATTGAGTAGACCCTGTAATCTGATGACAAGTAGGTGTAGACTAATTATGTGGGGTGGCCAGAGCGGTAGCGGTAGGTAGACTGCAGTGGTATCGCTGTGCTTCCTCATCCCGGGGACACTCAGGTGCCGGTCCGTCGTCACTTCCGGGAGCATGGGCGTGATTATGTCATGGCGCCGGCGACACGTTCTCGGAGCATGCGCTCCTTCTTCGCCACTAGACTACCTACCGCTACCGCTCTGGCCATCCGGAACCGCAACCGGAGCGTTCTTTGAAGTGTTTGATTACATATCACCTTTGTGAGTACCCCGCATATAGTGGCATTATTTTAATAAAGTTCCAGTTACTGCACTTAGAGTGGCGCCTGTGTTTCTTTCCAGTTGGCTACAAGCAAATCTTCTACCTTGTCACTAGAGCTGCCTAAGGAGTGCACATTGGAATTTTGTTTATGGACTGTACCACATATGGACTGTCTTATGGACTATGTCACATATGGACTTTTTTATATCAAATTGATTGTCCTTCTTTTAGTTCATCAGTGTGTGTCCAGTTTCATTGGTATAGTCTTTGGTGATACTGTCTCTCCCCGTGGTGCGCCAGTTGCTTATTGTTACTTTTGCACTCTCTGGCCTGCCTGACGAAATACTGAATGTAGGGATCTTTCCTATAGCCAACACTCACTGCAAACCTGCATAGATAAAAAACAAATGTAAAGGGTGAGTTCATCTTCATGGCTTTAAGATGAATCTGTTCAGCAATGAAACCTACAATAGATCCCAATCAGCATGTGTAAAGTCATTTTTCTTAAAAACTGGCTTACCCCCTTATTCAGATATAATGCTTATCGTAGTTGTATTTTATGATTTGTCCACCTTATCTGACACTCCAGTTCAGTGCCCAGTGATCAAACTACATGTCCCACAATGTAATGACGCTATGCCCAGGGAGTAGAGGGGATGTGCTGCTCATTTCTCTGCAGCCAAGATATGAGTGAATGTATTCCATTGAAAGATAAATGAGGAGCATCTAAGGAGCCACTGCACATAAGCAAACCTCCCAACTTTCTCAGATGGAAATGAGGGACATCTATTAGCAAAAGTATGTAGGCATAGGACACACCCCCTGCCACACCCCCTTAAAGGAGAATTATACCACTGCTTTTTTTTACCAATATTATTCCTTTATATTGGCTTTTAAAACTTGTAAATGAAGCAATTTATAAATTGGATGAAAGATTTAGCACTGGGAAACATTTTTTTAAAGATAAATAGTACATATTATATACAACTATACAGGTGAGACCACGAGGGACAGAGGGCCTTTGTTCCAAATCAGGGTCAGTCCCTCTAAATCAGGGACAGTTGGGAGTTATGCATGAGGATGAGCGAAACAGCAGCTCCACACTTGTTCTTATGTTCATGGAAGTGGCTAAAAGAGTATAGGGTGCGCTCACATAGGGGGAGGAGAGGGTGCGCTCACATAGGGGGAGGAGAGGGTGCGCTCACATAGAGGGAGGAGAGGGTGCGCTCACATAGAGGGAGGAGAGGGTGCGCTCACATAGGGGGAGGAGAGGGTGCGCTCACATAGGGGGAGGAGAGGGTGCGCTCACATAGGGGGAGGAAAGGGTTGTAAGATTCTGGTACTTCTGGTACCCTTATTTTCTATTTTCTTTTGATATGCGTCCCACCTTTCTAATTAGGTGGTATGCATACACCTATGTGAGGAGAGGGTGCGCTCACATAGGGGGAGGAGAGGGTGCGCTCACATAGGGAGAGGAGAGGGTGCGCTCACATAGGGGGAGGAGAGGGTTGTAAGATTCTGGTACCTCTGGTACCCTTATTTTCTATTTTCTTTTGATATGCGTCCCACCTTTCTAATTAGGTGGTATGCATACACCTTTAAGACGGATGACGTCATCGCCGAGCGCCGCAGAGCGGCTATTTCAACCGCCGGCGTTCTCTCTCGCGTTGTTCGTTCAACCTGCCTGTGTGTCCACATGCTTACAAGCTTGTCTTGCTACCGGAACCTCCAGCTATTCTCTTTTACTTGGAAACAGACCGGAACCTCGCTACTGATCCCTGTATCTCGCTACTGGATCACTCCCTCACTACTGGACCCTTCTACTACTAACCTTACTATTGATAAGTACCCCACAGGGGAATCCTCCATAACCTTACTTACACTATCTACCTCTGCACATTAAGGACTGTTACTATCTATGCATACTAATTCTATCATCTGCACTGTTACATAGATTGCTAGCTCTTGAGTCTACTACCATCTATCCTTGCACTGGGTTAGTCTATCCTGTATTTGTCATCTGCTGTCCTTACCACCTGTTACCATACTCGATTACTAACCTATCTGCATTCTACCTAATACCATCTAATACTCTCCTGAACATTTCTATCAAGTGCTTACCATCTCTGTCACTGTTCACACCTGTCCCTTCAGCACATCATCTTCATACTATCATATACATCCTATTACTCCAGGAACATCTTATTGAGTGTGTATATCTGTATGCTGAAGCTGACAGGCCCACAGTGATGAGTCTGGAGAGTGTGATCTGGTTATTCAACACATCTCTACATGACTACTGAGTGGAGATTCTGCAGCTGCAAATCCAGCCTACTACAAAAACGCAGGAGCGTTACAAGGGTGCGCTCACATGGGAAGAGGAGAGGGTGCGCTCACATAGAGGGAGGAGAGGGTGTGATCATATAGGGGGAGGAGAGGGTGCGCTCACATAGGGGGAGGAGAGGGTGCGCTCACATAGGGGGAGGAGAGGGTGCGCTCACATAGGGGGAGGAGAGGGTGCGCTCACATGGGGGGAGGAGAGGGTGCGCTCACATGGGGGGAGGAGAGAGTGCGCTCACATAGAGGGAGGAGAGGGTGTGATCACATAGGGGGAGGAGAGGGTGAGCTCACATAGAGGGAGGAGAGGGTGTGCTCACATAGAGGGAGGAGAGGGTGAGCGCACATAGGGGGAGGAGAGGGTGCGCTCCGGAAGGTCCCCTATCTGCTAGGCAGACCCCCAGGGGCAGTTACAGTACTCACAAACTGGGAATGCTTTCCTGAAACTGGGCCCCCTCAACTCCGCTGGTCCTCGGCACACCGGATCCTCTCTTCAGCGCAGCTCAGCTCTCTGGACTCTCAGGCAGCCACCCGAGACACCCGATCCTTCTGACAGGAGGAGAGACAGCCGTACTCTGCCTCCAGAGACTGTGCTTCCCGCCAAAGATGCTGTGTCATGCGCTCCCTTCAAACTTATACCCACTCCCAGAATCTTGTGCGGCAGAATCTGCCTTTCTGGGGTAGATACAGGCCTGAATGTGCCACTGATTGGGTTTCCTCCACTGCCCAATGAGAACCCTTCTCATGGAGCCAGTGGGGAGACTTCCCAGTCTCAATAGCAACACCTGGAAGACATGACAGCCCAGCTGAAAATCATGGCCCTGCTGTTAGGCAGCCAAGGCCCACTATACTTTACCTAGCTTCTATCTTGTAGGGTGCGACATCGTGTAATTCTCATAAATACCGAGCCATTGACAATGATTTAAAGCCCAATTCCAAGCACAAAAGTAAAAACAAAAAGATTCCCATGCGGTGGGGCTGTGCCCGCACTGTACAGGTCAACACCTTGTCTAGGGGTGAATTGTCTAGGGGTGAGGAGAAATTTTATATTCACCAGATCCTTCATTCCACCGCAAAACGGCACTCCCCCACGGTCCAGCAGTGGACTGTTCCGGGTCCGTGGAGCCCGCTCTGGGCGTAATGACGTCAGAAACAGTCCACAACTCAAAAGCACTGGAGTGTGGGGGTGCTGGACTGGTCTTGTGCTGGGAGGATCGGAGGATCAGGTTGGTATATCTCCGCTCTCCTCTCCCCTAGACAAAAATGAACAGTTAACCTGTGTGGTGAAAGCACGGCTCCACTGCATGGGGAAAACTTTTTTTTTGCCTGGAGTTGGGCTTTAAAGCACCTGTACCAAGTGAAGGAAATCCTGGAAACACGGCCTGCCGGGGGTGTTTGAGGACAGGGGATGGGAAGCCCTGCTCTCCAGGTATGTAGTGTGAGGGAAGCTGAATCTCTCTGCACTGCACAATCATTTCTAACCCTCTGGGGCTCCTAGACTGCTGTGTAATCTTTATTATAAAGGTGAACCACCCCTGTATAATGCAGGTAGGGGCTCATAGGACGCATGGATGTGAAGTGCATTTAGCAAACAGCTTTTCTATACCATGCAGGCGGGATCATCATGGGGGGGCTGGCAGGGTGCTGTACATAAAATATCACATCCCCCCCAGCCTCAGTACTCCTCTTAGGAACCCTCAGCCCTGATGAAAGCAGTGGGCTGGCTCTTGGGAGGAGTTCTGCAAATATAAAGACTCTTGATTGGAGGGTGTCAGTCTGGAGGGGTGGGCGTTCCTAGGTGGGATATATTTGCATACAAACCCCCCTAGGTAACACCCACATGTGATGCTCTGCCTCCACAACTGAAATCAAATGAATAAAAGGGGGCGGGGCAAAGACAGTCAGGCTGAGGAGGAAAGAGCTAGATATTGCTGGATGTCCGCCAGCCAGGAAATAAAGCAGGCTCTATCTAACTTCCAATACACATTGTAACAAGCTCACAGACCCATTTCAGTCCAGGAGAGGAGCCGTACAGCTGTGCAGGACTGAAGGGAAGGCTGGAGGTTTAGCTTTATAGTGGTTGTAAACGTTTGATTAAAAAAAAAAACAAACACAAACATGTCATACTTGCCTGCTCTGTGTAATAGTTTTGCACAGAGCAGCCCCAATCCTCCTCTTCTGGGGTCCCCCACCAGAGCTCCAGGCCCCCCTCTTTATTGGGTGTCCCCATGGAAAGCTGCTTTCCCTGGGTGCACTTATATGTGCTCGCTCCCGAGTCCCTCTGCGTACAATGAGACAGATGGCAGGACTCGGCCCCGCCCTGTCACCAGTTTTGATTGACGGCAGTGGGAGCCAATGTCTCCTGCTGCTATTAATCTGTCCAATGAGGAGAGAGACAGCGGCGGGAGTCACTGCGCTCGTGCACATTGCTGGATTGGATCGGGTTCAGGTAATTAAAAGGGGGGTTCTGGGGGGGGGAGGTGCAGCACAGAAGGGTTTAAGGCTTTACAAGCACTTTAAATGACCCCTTAGCTGCTTGGCCCTAAAAAAGGGCAACTGAAGACCTCATACATAGGGCGGCGGGTGCAGGAATTAATCCGGCGCCATAGTTGTTTTGTCCTCCATTGCCCCACACTGCGGTCCCTTCCTGCCATTGTAATGAATAGGCCAGTGTAAGGTAATGTGGTGCCCACTGAATGGCAGTATGTCTATGGATGTGTCAGGTGGTGGCCTGCCAACCAATCAGGTTTAATCAATTTAAATGCTTTTGCCAAGTGCCCCCTTTGTGGGGCCTGTGTGTGTGTAAAGCCTTGCTTGTCAGTAAAGTTGTGGTAATTTGAAAACATTTCTATATATAAATAGGAGGTGTTCCTGTATGTGAGCTGCTCCTGCCGTCCCTCCTCACCTCTTACATATAGAGGCGTCATCACAGGCGCCCCTCACAGCCTCATCCGCGGTGTCACAATCCCCGGACATGTCTACTCAGCCTCCGCCTCTCACCACAACACTCTGCACCTTGGTGACCTTCTACAGCCTCACACGCCATTGGCAGGCTGGTTTCCATAGCGAGCGCTCCCATTGGTCTCGTCTTCCACCACACCCGTGTTCACCTCATGTCATGCAATGATATTGGATACGCAGCCTAGAGGGCAGTGATGGCGGCAGCCATATTTAGTGAGGGAAAGCAAAAATGCAGTCACATTCTGTGGAGCTGTTATTTACGTAATAATAAACGTTAAAAAAAAAAAAAAAGACACCAATTGATATTAATAAATAGAAGAAAACTCGCACAATGTCAGGTGGTGTACTGCTCACTGCACTAACATGACACCACTTACTGTCCTGTTAGTTTATACTGCCCTGCACCGTTTCCATATATTGTCCTTATAAAATAAAAATTGTCACTTCATCTCCGGAAGGTTCTCCCCCTTCCTGACCACGCCATTTTTTGTGATACGCCACTGCGCTGTTTTAACCACTTGAGGACCAGGCCTATTTCTGACACTTGTTTACAAGTTAATATCAGTATTCTTTGCTAGAAAATGACCTAGAACCCCCAAACATTATATATATTTTCTAGCAAAGACTCTGGAGAATAAAATGGCGGTCATTGCAATATTTCTTGTCATGCGGTATTTGCGCAGCAGTCTTTCAAACACATATATTTTGGAAAAAATACATTTCACTGCATTTAAAAAAAATGAACAGTAAAGTTAGCCCAATTTTTTTCTTTAATGTGAAAGATAATGTTACGCCGAGTAAATAGATACCCAACATATCATGCTTCAAATTTGCGCACGCTCGTGGAATGGCGACAAACATTGGTACCTAAAAATCTCCATAGGCGATGCTTTAAAAATTCTTACAGGTTTAGAGGTACAGAGGAGTTCTAGGGCTAGAATTATTTCTCTAGCTCGAATGATCGCGGCGATACCTCACATGTGGTTAGAACACCATTTACATATGTGGGCGTGACTTGTGTATGCATTCGCTTCTGTGCGCGAGCTTGGAGGGACGGGGCGCTTTAAATTTTGTTTTTCTCTTATTTTACCTCTTTAATGTACAGAAAGCAGAAACACAAATCTCTGTCTTCCTTACTAGCAGAATGGCGATCTGCCTTGTTTACATAGGAAGACTGACGTTCTGCCACTCTTGGAACGATCGCCGGGTTTCTGATGGTCATCGGGTCCACCGGACCCACTGATTGGCTCCCGCTGTTTTCAATCACAGCAGGAGCGGGGCTCCAGCAGCACGCATGCGTCCCAGAACTGAAGAAAAAAATCACGTACAGGTATGTGATTTCGCACATAAGGGCCGCCCTGCTGCAGTATATGTAGGTGGGGCGGTCCTTAAGCAGTTAATTAAAACAAAAAAAATCTTCTGCTACCATAATAGATCTGTATACTGAGAGTACAGGCAGAATTCACAAAGCTAACAAACCAGGACAGGGTCCCTTTACCCCCTTAAGGAAAAGGCCTATTTCTGACAATTGTTTACAAGTTTTAAAATCAGTATTTTTTGCTAGAAAATTACTTAGAACCCCCCAAACATTTTATATATATATATATATATATATATATATATATATATGTGTATATATATTTTTTTTAGTAGAGACCCTAAAGAATAAAATGGAGATCATTGCAATACTTTATCACACTGTATTTGCCCAACGGTCCTAAAAGCGCAATTTATTTGAAAAAAAAATACACTTTTTTTAATTAAAAAATAAGAAAACAGTAAAGTTAGCCCAATTTTTTTCTATAAAGTAAAAGATAATATTACGCCGAGTAAATTGATACTTAACATGTCATGCTTTCAAATTGCGCATGTTTGTGGGATGGTGACAAACTTTGGAATCTAAAACTCTCCAATTCGACGTTTTAAAATTTTTTACAGGTTACCAGTTTAGAGTTAGGGAGGAGGTCCAGTACCGGAATGATTGCTCTCACTGTAATGATCGCGGCGATACCTCACATGTGTGGTTTGAACACCGTTTACATATGCGGGGGGGCAACTTGTGTATGCGTTCTCTTCTGCACGCAAGCTCGGAGGGGCAGGGCGCTTTATAATTTTTTTTTTTTTACTTTTTATTTTTACACTGTCCCTTTAAAAAAGAAGTTCTGATCACTTTTATTCCTACTCCAAGGAATGTAAGCATCCCTTGTAATAGAAATAAGCAGGACAGGTCCTCTTTAATGTGAGATCTGGGGTCATAAAGACCTCAGATCTAACATTTACACTTAAAAGCAGTATAAACAAAAAAGTCTTTTTTTTTTTTCCCCAAAAAAAATTGGCCCTTTAAGGACAATGGGTGGAAGTGATGTTTGACGTCGCTCTGGTCCTCCAAGGGCATCGAGTAAACCGGGAAGCGGCGGGAGGGGGGTGGGCACCTCTCCTGCGTCCCATAAAAGTGATCCTGTGGTGAATCCGCAGCTGTGACCACCTTTATGTTAATGCAGACTGCCTGCTGTGTAAAAAAACATCAGGGTTATGGCAGTTATCTGCTGCCTAAACGCCGGTATTTAACAGCAAAGTAGTGACGTAAATACACAGCAGGCGATCCGGAAGTGGTTAAGAAAAAAATGTCAGTTATTTTTTTCTGAGTATAAGAAGAATTTAAAAAAAAAAAAAAAAAATTCTCTAAGTGTATTGCATCTGTATACTGAGTTTACAGCCAGAATTAAAAAAGCAAACAGAGAAAAAAAATCCGTTTTTTCCTTGCTGAGTACCAGGAGATAAAAAAAAAACAAAAAAAAACGAACTTCTACTAGCGTATTGGATCTGTATACTGAGTGTACAGGCAGAACTCACAAAGCTCACAAACAAGGACAGGGTCCCTTTAAGAAAAAAAATGTCAGTTATTTTTTGCTGAGTCATGGCTGGGCGGAGCCATGGCTGGGAGGAGCCATGGCTGGGAGCAGCCTATATAAGGAGGCGGCGGGAAAGATCCTGGCAGAAACAGAGCGCTCACTGTACCTGTACAGACCTGTTTCTACTCTGGCGGTTGTGTTATTGCGATTCCATTCTAGCAATTTCATTCACATTGATTTCTTTGCGATTTCATTGTGACACCCTCAGAGCGTTCATTATTCTACATAATGAAGTTATTTCAGCGCAAACGACCTGTTTATCATATGAACACCAATGATAAACAGACACATATGGAAGGGGAGATCATTGAACAGCTGGCAGATCCCCCAACCAAGATGCCCACAAAACTGAAGAGTTTTCGGGCTTTCCTACGCGGCTGCATTAGAGCAGCTGCTGGATGTTTTTACGGATTTGGACCAAATCAGACCGAAGAGTCTATGGGTAAGTATTGTGGATATTTATAGATACATGGCGGCTGAAACCCTTTCATGGTATCCTTTGTTCTCATGTATGACGAGTCACATTCAGGCAGAATTCACAAAGCTAACAAACCAAGACAGGGTCCCTTTGAGAAAAAATGTCAGTTATTTTTTACTGAGTACAAGGAGATTTAAAAAAAAAATGCTGTTATTGTATAAGATCTGTATACGGATTGTACAGGCAGAATTCACAAAGCTAACAAACCAGGACAGGTTCCTTTATAACAAAATGTCAGTTATTTTATAACAAAATGTCAGTTATTTTTTGCTGAGTACAAGGAACAAAAAAAAAAAAAAAAGAAAACGTTTTTTAACGGTATTGGATCTGTATACTGAGTGTACAATAAGACAGAAAACAATCAGCGCAGACAGAAGAACCTAAAGACTAAAACTGCAAGCTGGACACCAAAGATAAATGACTCTTATCTCATACAGAACCATTAACCACTTTAATACAGGGCACTTCCCTCCCTTCCCGCCCAGGCCAATTTTCCCCTTTTAGCGCTGTTGCATTTTGAATGACAATTGCGCGGTCATGCAACACTGTACCTACACCAAATTTATGTCATTTTCCCCCCACAAATAGAGCTTTCTTTCGGTGGTATTTGATCATCTGTGCGATTTTTACTTTTTGCTAAACAAATAAAAAAAGACCGAAAAGTTTAAAAAAAAAAAAAAAATTTTGTTTATGTTATACAATTTTGTATATAAATAATTTTTTTCCTGCACTGATGAGCACTGATGAGACTGCACTGACAGGCACTGATGAGGAGGCACTGATGGGGTGGCACTGATGGGGTGGCACTGATGGGGTGGCACTGATAGGCGG